>NC_079216.1:65919012-65921512 GCF_029633865.1 Lampris incognitus
GAAAACATAGAGGACTGTGGGTGTTAAGGCGTCTCCTGCCTCGGATGCAGCCAGCCTCCCCACTCCATCCCATAATATCCCCACTCCGGCTAATACAGAGCCCCACATGCAGCGAGCACCAGTACTAAGAGAGAGAGACGGCTCCAAACAAGTGTGTCGGGTTTTGACTTCAGGACCTGCACTACGTTGTACACTCTGCACACTGGAAAACACAAATTCAAATGCAAATCAACAATTGTGGGTTGTTTACACACACTCTCGCTATCTCCCACACACACACACACACACACACACACAGACACACACACACACACTCAGCTCTAGCACAGCCCCAGCTCAGAAGTGACCCGGAGTGAATGTGCAGCAATTACGTAACGATGTCCTTACATAATTCAGGGCCGGCTTAATGGGAGGGTGCCTTTCCCGTATGCTCGCTCCACCGACGCAGGGAAACTCCTTTCCAGTCGCGAGCCCCGCACTCCACCCGACTCCACCCGTCTGGATACCGATACGCTCGCACGCCGATCTCGCATCACACTCCACAGCACACGGCAGCGCCGTGGCGCTTCAGGTAGTGCAGCAGATGTCTGACTGCACGTCCTCCTGCGTGGGGAAACCGGAGCCGGTCTTGCTCCCTGCTGGTCTGTTATCTGAAGTTACCGTCGGTGGTGCGCCTGTAACGGGATATAGAATAAAGATCATGGCCGCTCATGACACAAAACAAAAAGATAGAATTCACTTTTCAAGTGGAGTCATTTCAAACTGTGTTGTGTATTTTTACACACACACACACACACACACACACACACACACACACATATATATATATATATATATTAGCATGGTCGCCTCACAGCAAGAAGGTCCTGGGTTCGAGCCCCGGGGTAGTCCAACCTTGGGGGTCGTCCCGTTTCCTCCCACAGTCCAAAGACATGTAGGTCAGGTGACTTGGTCGTAGTAAATTGTCCCTAGGTGTGAATGTGTGTGTGTGTGTGTGTGTGTGTGTGTGTGTGTGTGTGGGCCCTGTGTGATGGTCTGGTGGTCTGTCCAGGGTGTCTCCCCGCCTGCCGCCCAGTGACTGCTGGGATAGGCTCCAGCATCCCCGCAACCTGATGGATGGGTGGATGTATATATATCAGAACCTGGTGTAGAGACTGGACTTCAAACCCCCTGCAACCCACTCCAACTGGCTCCCAGTTGGCCTTCCACCCAATTCTCCAACTCTTCCTTTCTTGTGCCTCCTACACAAATAGTTTTCACTTGAGTGTGTATCACAGGTGTGGATTGTAGAGTTGGCGGCACGGTGGTGCAGCGGTTAGCACGGTCGCCTCACTGCAAGAAGGTCGTGGGTTCGAGCCCCGGGGTAGTCCAACCTTGGGGGTCGTCCCGGGTCGTCCTCTGTGTGGAGTTTGCATGTTCTCCCCGTGTCTGCGTGGGTTTCCTCCGGGGGCTCTGGTTTCCTCCCACAGTCCAAAGACATGTAGGTCAGGTGGATCAGCCGTACTACATTGTCCCTAGGTGTGAATGTGTGTGTGTGTGCCCCGTGTGATGACCTGGTGGCCTGTCCAGGGTGTCCAGGGTGTCCAGGGTGTCCAGGGTGTCCAGCATCTCCAGCGTCTCCGCAACCCTGAGAGCAGGATAAGCGGTTCACATAATGGATGGATGGTCCCGGGTCGTCCTCTGTGTGGAGTTTTCCCTGGGATTGTCCCCGGGTCGTCCTCTGTGTGTCCCCAGGTTGTCCTCTGTGTGGAGTTTTCTCCGGGATGGTCCCCGGGTTGTCCTCTGTGTGTCCCCGGGTCGTCTTCTGTGTGGAATTTTCTCCAGGATGGTCCCCGGGTCATCCTCTGTGTGTCCCCGGGTCGTCCTCTGTGTGGAGTTTTCTCCAGGATGGTCCCCGGGTTGTCCTCTGTGTGGAGTTTTCTCCAGGATGGTCCCCGGGTTGTCCTCTGTGTGGAGTTTTCTCCGGAATGGTCCGTGGGTCGTCCTCTGTGTGTCCCCGGGTTGTCTTCTGTGTGGAGTTTTCTCCGGGATGGTCCCCGGGTTGTCCTCTGTGTGTCCCTGGGTCGTCCTCTGTGTAGAGTTTTCTCCAGGATGGTCCCCGGGTCGTCCTCTGTGTGGAGTTTTCCCTGGGATGGTCCCCGGGTTGTCCTCTGTGTGGAGTTTTCTCCAGGATGGTCCCCGGGTCATCCTCTGTGTGGAGTTTTCTACAGGATGGTCCCCGGGTCATCCTCTGTGTGTCCCCGGGTCGTCCTCTGTGTGGAGTTTTCTCCAGGATGGTCCCCGGGTTGTCCTCTGTGTGGAGTTTTCTCCGGAATGGTCCGTGGGTCGTCCTCTGTGTGTCCCCGGGTCGTCCTCTGTGTGTCCCCGGGTCGTCTTCTGTGTGGAATTTTCTCCAGGATGGTCCCCGGGTCATCCTCTGTGTGTCCCCGGGTCGTCCTCTGTGTGGAGTTTTCTCCAGGATGGTCCCCGGGTTGTCCTCTGTGTGGAGTTTTCTCCGGAA
>NC_079216.1:65924949-65994949 GCF_029633865.1 Lampris incognitus
AGGGAGCAAGAGAGAGAGGGAGAGGGAGAAGGCGAGAGAGAGAGGGAGGGAGAGAGAGAGAGAGAGGGAGAGAGAGGGAGGGAGAGAGGGAGAGAGAGAGAGAGAGAGGGAGAGAGAGAGGGAGGGAGAGAGAGAGGGGGGAGAGGGAGAGAGGAGAGAGAAGAGAGAGAGAAGGGAGGGGGAGTGAGCGGGAGAGAGGGAGAGGGAGCAAGAGAGAGAGGGAGAGAGAGAAGGCGAGAGAGAGAGGGAGGGAGAGAGAGAGTGAGAGTGGGAGAGAGAGAGGGAGGGAGAGAGAGGGAGAGTGGGAGAGAGAGAGGGAGGGAGAGAGAGAGATGGAGGGAGAGAGAGAGATGGAGGGAGGGAGAGAGAGCGAGAGGGAGGGAGGGAGTTAGATATTGTGTAAATGTGAGCAAGGAAGGGGCAAAAAGAGAGCGGGATGACAGAAGTGGGGAGGTGAGGAGTACGTGAGGAGAGGAGGATGGATAGGGAAATGCACACAGGATGATTTGTAACATGACTACCTTCTATTAATCTCCCCTAATGCACCCCTCTGCTGCAAGGAGGGAGGAGCAGGAAGCAGACGGAAGGGGTGGCTGAAGAGGAGAAAATTAAAGGAAACTCAGACGCCGCAGGATTTTACTGACAAATAACACCGGCAGCCTCCATCGCTGCCCCGTGGATGACTGACTGTGGGTTTTAGTTCCTGATATTGCCAATCCATATTATATTATTATAAAGAGACCCCGTTTCCAGGCCAGATCCACATTGCTGATGAAGACACAGATCCCGGTGTAACAGCCGAAGATATACCCCCTGGCCAGACTATACCAAGGTTAAACTGGGCTAGCCTGTTTTATATCCCGGGTATATTCTGGGCTAGTCCAGTTTATACCCCGGGGTATCATTTAGGCTAGGCTATTTCATACCCCCCTAGGCCAGATTATACCCCCCACACTCAGGCCCGGGGTTAAAGTGGGCTAGCCTGTTTTATACCCCGGGTACATTCTGGGCTAGTCCAGTTTATACCCCGGGGTATCATTTAGGCTAGGCTATTTCATACCCCCCTGGGCCAGATTATACCCCCCACACTCAGGCCCGGGGGTTAAAGTGGGCTAGCCTGTTTTATACCCCGGGTACATTCTGTGCTAGTGCAGCATATACCCCGGGGTATTATTTAGGCTAGGCTATTTCATACCATTTCAAGGAAGAAATGGAAACGGATGATCCACTGTGGCGACCCCTAACGGCAGCAGCCGAAAGTAGTAATAGTAGTAGTATTTCATACCATGTTAAACCAGATTATACCCCCCACACTCAGATACACAAAATAATCAAGGATACAGTAATCAATTTTGATTTTATTTCACACGCTGATGACACAACTTTCATACAACAGCTAGTGCCAACCATCTGCAACTGTGATGAATCTTCAATAAAACGGAGGCTATAAAATAAAATAAATAATAGAACAAAATAAAAAGGCTATATTAGTGAATAATACTAATCAATAAAGGCTGCCAGAGCCCCTTTGTCCTCTGTCTTATGCTCTTGCCATTGTCACCTATGTTTGCACCGGGTACATGCAGTTTCTTGTCTGTACCCTGCAAATACTCTGCGGTGAAACTTCTTGCAACTTGAAAGTCGGTGACCGTTAGCTTTACGCTGAAGAAGAAACCATCTTCTGAGCATCAAGAACTTTGAATCCAAATAACTACGAGCTCTCAGGACTCTGAACCAATCTAGACTGCTTGACATAACCAGTGTTAGGTTCTCTGAACGCTGAACTCCACCAAACGTTAACAAGCATTCAAACAATCTGAAACTAACCCGACTGCGCCGCCGTCTGGCTTCAACGAGGACCCACCGGAGGGTGGCCCCTGCTTCCGAACCAAGTGTTCCAACGCCACCCACGTGTCTCTTCCACGCTCCCCGAGCCAGCACAACGCATCCAGACATAAGGTTGCTTTGCTAACTAATCAAGTGCAGACTTCAGTGAATCATGAGCTAACAAAACATATATCTAAACACTGGTTACAACACCGAGGTGCTCTGGACACTAAAGCTGGCAGGATATGTTAGCCACTGCATTGACTGGCCAACCTTGGTATATACTGCAACGTCACACCCCAACAAACTGGCTGTGGCCATGACCTCGGCATCAGTCGCCCATACTCCATCCCGTGATATTCCAGAGGCAGTCACATAGTCATTAACGTTCTGGTTCTGGTCCAGGTAGCGTTGGAGCTTTGTACTGATGTCATATGGAAGTGTACCATATACATGTAAACTTTCAAATCTCTGTCACCTTCCTAGCCTATTAGCTTTTGGCTAACTAGCAACTGTTTTTAGCCCTTTTAGCTAAGCTAATAAATATTTTAGCTTAAAAACACTGGAAATGACGGCAAAAACTTACTTTTTACCACATATATATGTTCACTAAGAACCTTCCTAACCTTGATCTACCAATCTGATGCATTAACATAGTTTGATCGATAAGTGATCGAGAGTGAGAGAGAGGTCCACTCACCATGCTTGCTGAAATTACTGCATGTCAAGAGCAAAATGACTTCAGAACATTGAGTTGCACATAACCCGGAGGGGGGGGGATATAATCTGGACTAGAGGGGTATACTCTGACCTAGGCCAAAATATACCCCAGGGTATAAACCAGCCTAGGCTATTTTATACCCTGGGGTATAGTTTAGGCTAGGCCAGACTATACCTGAGTATAGTTTGGCGGGGGGTTAATCTGGCCTGTTACACCGATATTGATATCGCAATAAAATAAAGCGACAACTTCAACACATATTGATTGAGGTCCGAACACACACACACACACACACACACGCACGTATAGTAGTTACCCAGTCTTGCCTGAATATGCATGACAGCATGGGCACAGGTTGACAAAAGACTGTCCTTCACCAAAAACGACCCCACAGATGGTTTGTATGAGCAGCTTATTACGACCTATAGTTACGTTTTAAGCTCCTTCCTCGTGGTCCTCCGTAATTATAACACGTTACCTTCCTGTAACAATAAGCACCTCCTTCCATAAGCTCTCGTGAGAAGGAATATTAATAAAAGCAAAGTTCAATGTCACATAGCGGTTATAATGTCCACGCTAGCTGACTTGCTAACCTTTGGCTAATGTTAAGTTAGCTCTTATGACGTCATTCATAGGTAAACATACTGCCAATAGCAATCTTACTTACTATACTAGATGGAGAAACAACACAAAAACAGACTGACTACATATTCTGTTGTTCTCACATTGTTTTAAAAACCCACAATGCACAGAGGTGAAAAGTACCTGTGGCATATCTCCTGCCGCCGGTAGGGCGCCGCTCCTGTGGGTCTTATTAGAGGACAAACGACCTATGTGGTCGTATGGGTTGGAGGACTTGTTCAGATTAAGGCATATGGACGGTACCCTTCTCGGATGTTGGTGTAAACATAGCTGCGTTTCATTCCTGTTTTGCAGCTTGGGACCTAGAGCGGGCGGCTCATGTGCCCTAATGGAAACGGTGATTTCCTCTTAAAGTGAGCTCGGGGCCACTAGGAACAAAGCGCCACAAGTAGGTCATGTTGTTTACTTGATACGAGGAAAAGTAAGGGTGATCAAGCGATCACGGATCCTTATTGTCAGCGTAGCCGCATCCTGGCTCTGCTCCGCTGTACAGAAATGTAGCGTTGACATTGGGAGGAGATTTGATGGGGCTCCAAACAGCATTTCCCCAGAGACCCCCGTTTCCAGGCCAGATACACATTTGCTGATGAAGACACTGATCCCAGTATTGATACCGCTATAAAATAAGAGACAACTTCAACACCTTATTGATTGAGGTCCGAACACGCTACAAAACATGCGCGCGCACACACACACACACACACACACACACACACACACACACACACACACACACACATGCCCGCATAGTAGTTATCCAGTCTTTCCTGAATATAGGTGCCAGCATGGGAACAGGTAGACAAACACGAAGACACCAACACAAAATCTCTTGTAACACACTACACGAACTGGAACACATTGCTATACACAGACGCACACATTGCAGCATGCAGACCGATTTACTCAAACACACACAAACACACACACACGCATGCAATAGATTGACCTGAGCCCTATCCCTGCATGGGTCTGAGGCTGCAGATCGATGAGAGACGAGGGAGGAAGTGACATGTGTGACTGAGCGGGGCCTGAAGGCATGCTGCATTATAGGGAAACCTCTTGTCACAAGATATAGGCTTTATTGCTCACGTTCTCCTTGTGTGTGTGTGCATGTGTGTGTGTGTGCGTTGTGTGTACAGGGGGAGCCGTGTATGACTGTTTGAATCTGTATGCAGCCCAAGCATTCGTGTGTGTGCACGTGCACGCATGTTCGTCGCCACGCCGATGAAGTGCACTGAGCATTACGCATGTGAGGTTGAAAAGATAGCGTCCATGTTTTAATCATGGTTATGGGGTCTCTATCTGGCCCTCCCTGTGTTCCCCCTTCCTTTGATCTTGTGATTCTCTAATACGTTGACTGACCTCTGCTGTCAGGACCTAATTAGACATGGTAATTAAGGATTAGATGGGTCAGGCGGGAGTTGTGCGCGCGCGCGTGTGTGTGTGTGTGTGTGTGGAGGGATGTGAAGGTCAATGTGCTGCTTATAGTTTTAGGGGACAGGGAATCGACCACCGCTCTCCCTGGTACAAGCAGTCAGAAAGCTGCCTTCTCTGAAAGATGAGTGTAAGCATTGCTAATTAGTAAGTATCACAGAACCAGAGCCTGTCGTCTGACATCAGTGAGCTGACTAATGAAATATACTACAGAAGACAGTGTGTTTTATTTCTGACCGCTGACAGCTGCTGCCTTGGAAATGCTCAGTGGGCAAAATGTGACAGGATAAGGATAGCGCTTCCCCTTCCAGTGTGGGAAGATGGCGGCGCGAATTCACGTTTGCAGCGGCCTCACCCAGTCCCGTCCATGCACTGTCTTTGTCCACGTCTGCGTCTGAGTTTGTCTTCGTTTGATGGCTGGGAGAGCCGGCGCTGGATCGGCTGGGGAAGCCTGGTCTGCCGCGTCCTGTGGGCCCAGGGACCACGCCCCTGACTGGAGCTGCACCTGAAGAGGAAACACCGAGGGCGGTCTGACAGGACGCTGAAGCGGGGCAGGCTAAGCTAACTGCCAGCCCATGCAGACCGGCAGGTCCGATAACACCGAGGGCGGTCTGACAGGACGTTGAAGTGGGTCAGGCTAAGCTAACTGCCAGCCCATGCAGACTGGCAGGTCCGATAACACCGAGGGTGGTCTGACAGGACGCTGAAGCGGGTCAGGCTAAGCTAACTGTCAGCCCATGCAGACCGGCAGGTCCGATAACACCGAAGGCGGTCTGACAGGACGCTGAAGCGGGTCAGGCTAAGCTAACTGCCAGCCCATGCAGACCGGCAGGTCCGATAAAACCGAGGGCGGTCTGGTGGCAGCCTCGCCTGGCGTAGACTGTGTTTTTGGTGTCGTCGTGAGGAGTGCGGGGAGGTGTGTCGAAGGTGTCTAGCTGGGAGAGCTGGTGTTGGATCGGCTGGGGGAGCCTGGTCTGCTGCATCTGGTGGACTGAGGGACCACGGCCCTGCCTGGAGCTGCACCTGAAGAGGAAACACCGAGCACGGTCTGACAGGACGCTGAAGCGGGGCATGCTAAGCTAACTGCTAGCCCATGCAGACCGGCAGGTCCCACAGTCCTCCTGGCTGGCGTTCCCTCTCTTGGACAGTGAAACATTTTATTTTGACATGTTGGATATGTGTTTTTGTAGTTTTTTTTATAGTTTGGGTGTGTTTTGGTGTTTGTGTTGCACTGCTGTGGGCTGGAGGAAACGATGTTTCATTTCATTTCTTGTACGCGAGGGCCTGAAATGAAAAGATAAATAAGTGTTCCTGATTCCTGATAAGCTGGAATGGCATGACTCTGTGCGTCACTTACAAGGAACCCATACACTAATGCTATCCCCCACGTTAAAGGCAGACCCTGAGGTAAAATGGGAAGGAGAACAAGCTCCTTCTATGTGTACCAACATCTGAATACAGGAAGTACTGTATTTCAGCATACAGCGCATATTCATTTCAAAATATATGAATTTTCTTTACGATGCAGATTCGTTTAACTGAGATATTGATGAAGATCATTAAAAAAATGACTCACAGGAAACACACAGAAAACTAGAATATCACAACCAAAACCAACAAAGAAACACAACAAGTCCTCCAACCCATACGACCACATAGGTCGTTTGTCCTCTAATACGACCCACAGGAGCGTTTCCTAAATTAGCGCCCCTACCGGCGGCAGGAGGTATGACAGAGATACTTTTTGTGCATTGTGGGTTTTTTAAACAATGTGAGAACAATAGAATATGTAGTCAGTGTGTTTTTGTGTTGTTTCTCCGTCTAGTATAGTAAGTAAGATTGCTATTGGTAGTATGTTTACCTATGAATGACGTCATAAGAGCTAACTTAACGTTAGCCACAAGTTAGCAAGTCAGCTAGCGTGGACATTATAACCACTATGTGACATTAAACTGCTTTTATTAATATTCCTTCTCACGAGAGGTCATGGGAGGAGGTGCTTATTGTTACAGGGGAAGTGACGTGTTATAATTACGGAGGAGCACGAGGAAGGAGCTTAAAACCTCACTATAGGCCCTAATAAGCTGCTTGTACGAACCACCTACAGGGTGGTGTTTTGTTGGAGGACAGTCTCAAGAAACAGCATCCCCGCCCACATTTTGCATGCAAGAAGACGCTGGCAAGTCATCGTCATGCTGGGATCTGGAGAGATCGGAGGGGGACTTTAAAGAGGAGTCACTCGACGAGGTTGTGTTTCCTCCCCACTGAGGAGCACCGACGCTCAGGCTGTCAGAGGAGGCGGTGACAGTGTGGGTTTTTTTAGCTGGCGGAGCGCTAAGAGCGGCTGTGGCGGTGCTGGAGTGTGAGCCTATCACTCATGGTTGCCCTGTATGGGGTTCAACAACACTTTCTTATCTTCCTCTACTCTTCATCATTTTCTCCTCTCGGTCTTCGTTTCCGTCTGTCTCGTGTCTCGCTGTCCTGCTCTTGACCAATGGCACCGAACGCGGTGTGTGCGCGTGTGTGGGAGGGGCAAGGGAGTTAGAACGGAGGGGACAAGTCCTCCTCAATGTGGGGGGGGGGGTAAAAAGTCCCCCCCCCCAATAAACAAGAACATCCACTCCTAGCTATATGTATAAATATATGTATATGTATATGTATATATATATATATGTATATGTATATATATATATATATATAATATTGGACATACATATACTCCATGCGTGTGCCCGCATTCATGTCATTCCCATCCCACAATATGTGAAGAATAGGAGGAAAGGAGAGAGGAGAAAAGGAGTGGAGAGGAGCTAAGAGACGAGAAGAGGAGAGGCATGGAAAAAACTAAAGAAATTCTATTATTTATTGTTAATTGGCATTGTTGTCATTCATTCATTCATTCATTCATTCATCTTCAGCCGCTTCTCCGGGGTGGGGTCGCGGTGGCAGCAACGCCCTCCAGCTCCTCCGGGGGGATCCCAAGGTGTTCCCAGGCCAGATTGGACATGTAGTCCCTCCAGCGAGTTCTGGGTCTACCCCGAGGTCTCCTCCCAGCTGGACGTGCCCGGTAAACCTCCAAAGGAAGGCACCCAGGAGGCATCCTAATCAGATGCCCGAACCACCTCAACTGGCTCCTTTCGACGTGAAGGAGCAGCGGCTCTACTCCGAGCTCCCTCCGGATGTCCGAGCTCCTCACCCTATCTCTAAGGCTGAGCCCAGACACCCTACGGAGGAAACTCATTTCAGCCGCTTGTATCCACGATCTCACCCTTTCGGTCATTACCCAAAGCTCATGACCATAGGTGAGGGTTGGAATGAAGATCAACTGGTACATTGAGAGCTTTGCCTCCCGGCTCAGCTCCCTCTTCACCACAACAGTCCGGTACAACGTCCCCATTACTGCTGATGCTGCACCAATCCGCCTGTCAATCTCCCGCTCCATCCTACCCTCACTGGTGAACAGGACCCCGAGATACTTGAACTCCTTCACTTGGGGCAGCAACTCACCCCCCAACCCGGAGGGATCAATCCACCATTTTCCGGTAGAGAACCATGGCCTCAGACTTGGAGGTGCTGACTCTCATCCCGGCCATTTCACACTCAGCTGCAAACCGCCCCGGTGTGCGCTGGAGGTCGTGTTCTGATGGAGCCAACAAAACCACAACATCTGCGAAGAGCAGAGATGCAGTTCTGAGGTTCCCAAAACAGACACACTCCTCACCTTGGCTGCACCTTGAGACCCTGTCCATGAACATCACAAACAGAATTGGAGACAAGGGACAACCTTGGCGGAGTCCCACACCCACCGGAAATGGGTCATTGTCATTCATTGAGGGAAACTATTTTTACAAATAATTTGTCCTGTATCAATAATATTCTGTCCCTGAAATATAACAATATTTTGTAGAGATCTGAATACATGACTTTATTAGGATGTGCGGTCTTGCTGTGAGGTACTTTGGGTAAATGTGTTAACCAACTACCAGGATTTGCCTCAACGATGTACAGATGTCTAGGCTTTACGTTTTTGTCTCAAATAGCTTAAAATGTGTTAATTTAGCTGCTGAAATATAATAATAATAATAATAATAATAATAATAATAATATTCCGGGGAGGCCTTATCTATGGCCATGAAACACGTTTATCTTTGCTGAAAACTGTTGTAAAATTACAGTTTAAAACCACTCTTTAAAACATTTTTCCAGGGGACCCTGCCCCCGGACCCCCCTACAGGGTTTTGCCCCCCCCCCATATAAAACTCTCTCCTACGCCCTTTGGGAGGGTTGACATATCAAGACAGTATCGTAGACAGGGGACAGTAGAAAATGACTTAGAAGGAGGGATACTAGGGCACGATGAGGGAGCAAGAAGGAGGGGACAGAAAGAAAAGGAGTGAAGGTATCTGGATAAAGGGAGGATGGGGGTGTGGAGGAGAAGGGGAGGGCAGAAAGAAAAGGAGTGAGGATATCTAGATAAAGGGAGGACGGGAGTGTTGAGGAGAAGGGGAGGACAGAAAGAAAAGGAGTGAAGGTATCTGGATAAAGGGAGGATGGGAGGATGGGGGTGTGGAGGAGAAGGGGAGGACAGAAAGAAAAGGAGTGACGGTATCTGGATAAAGGGAGGATGGGAGGATGGGGGTGTGGAGGAGAAGGGGAGGACAGAAAGAAAAGGAGTGAAGGTATCTGGATAAAGGGAGGATGGGGGTGTGGAGGAGAAGGGGAGGACAGAAAGAAGAGGAGTGAAGGTATCTGGATAAAGGGAGGATGGGGGTGTGAAGGAGAAGGGGAGGGCAGAAAGAAGAGGAGTGAAGGTATCTGGATAAAGGGAGGATGGGGGTGTGGAGGAGAAGGGGAGGACAGAAAGAAAAGGAGTGACGGTATCTGGATAAAGGGAGGATGGGGGTGTGGAGGAGAAGGGGAGGACAGAAAGAAAAGGAGTGAAGGTATCTGGATTAAGGGAGGATGGGGGTGTGGAGGAGAAGGGGAGGACAGAAAGAAAAGGAGTGAAGGTATCTGGATAAAGGGAGGACGGGGGTGTGGAGGAGAAGGGGAGGACAGAAAGAAGAAGAGTGAAGGTATCTGGATTAAGGGAGGATGGGGTGTGGAGGAGAAGGGGAGGGCAGAAAGAAGAGGAGTGAAGGTATCTGGATAAAGGGAGGATGGGGGTGTGGAGGGGTAAGCGTAGCGGGGGAATAAGGGAGGAAAAGCAGATGCTGGGTGATTAGTATGCTGGTAAAGCACCACCTCTCTCGGTGCTCCTCCACCAGCCACTCAGCACCAGCGAGTCCCTCTCTCTCCTGCATGAAGCGTCGTCCTGCACAGCGTTTTTGATGCTGAACTGGAGGCCAGAGGAGAGGAGAGGAGAGGAGAGGAGAGGAGAGGAGAGGAGAGGAGAGGAGAGGAGAGGAGAGGAGAGGAGAGGAGAGGAGAGGAGAGGCAGTCAGTGGGAGCCATGAAATACTAATGAGTAGATTTTCCTATGAAATGGAATAGGAGATGATGGTGTGGAGCTAGCTGGCTGCTGTTATTGCCTAAGCGTTTCGTGAGTGACGTGAGGGTGGAGTGACCTAGTTAGCAGCAAGTGATGGAGATAACGGGGGGGGGCTAATGTCAGGGAGATCGTTATGAAAGACGGAGAGACGTGGAGCGTATGGAAATCAGTCGGGAAACGTCTCACTGTGTAAACTTCATACACTTCCAACAGTGTCACTTTCACCTGACTTCTACCCCCGTCGGGTCATATTGAGGCTGTCCTCCACCCAAAAAAACAACACGACCCCGTAGGTCGCCTGTGCAAGCGGCTTATTACGACCTATAGTTACGTTGTCAAAGTGAAGCTGTATGGGTTGGGGGACTTGTCCAGTATATATTTGTGCTACACAACATCACAGTGTACACATCGACAGGGTACACAACAATACACAACAGCCTCTGTCCCTAGAACCTCCAGTTTGGAGGAGGAAAATCTCCGCCCGGGGAAACGAATACCTTCTCAGGAGGGGGGGAACAAAAAAGAAACTTGGGCGAAACCTCAGGAGGGACATCAGAGGAGGGATCCTTTAGGCCCACGAGGGGTGCCAAGTGGGCAAGACAGACAAAGCAGTAACAGATTTAGTACCAAAATAATGATTACCCTTAGTCGGTAATGTAGGAGAGGCTCCTGTGGGTGGTGTCGGAGGGTAGGAGCAGAGGGCCCGTGTGGTCCTGTGGGTCGGAGGACTTGTTGGAGGGAGCACTAAAAGAAAAGAAGGGAGAAGTGACTGCCGGGACAACACTGTCTGCAGAAGCGTGTGAAACATCCTCCCCAGATGTGACCACAGAGCAGCATCCCCGGCCGGGGGCCACGGAGCCCTGGGAAAAGAGGAGGGGCCTCATGCAGCCAGCAGGCCGACCCCGGCACAACACTCACACAGAGTGCAGAGTGAAGCCACGTCCATATTTAAACCCTGGTGAGTCTGAGATGTAGTAACCCTGACGGGGGCAGAGCGGCCACCTGCTAGGCTATTTCAACACACCGAAACACAGCTCTCTTTTGTGGCAGAGAGCTCGGTATCGTTCTGGGTTGCTTTTTTAACCCCCCTGCCCTCCCCCTTTTTTCTCTCCAGTTGTACCCGGCCAATTACCCCACTCTTCCGAGCCGTCCCGGTCTCTGCTCCACCCCCTCTGCTGATCCGGGGAGGGCTGCAGACTACCACATGCCTCCTCCCATACATGTGGAGTCACCAGCCGCTTCTTTTCACCTGACAGTGAGGAGTTTCACCAGGGGGACGTAGCGCGTGGGAGGATCACACTATTCCCCCCAGTTCCCCCTCCCGCCTGAACAGGCGCCCTGACCGACCAGAGGAGGCGCTGGTGCAGCGGCCAGGACACACACCCACATCCGGCTTCCCACCTGCAGACACGGCCAATTGTGCCAGTAGGGACACCCGACCAAGCCGGAGGTAACACGGGGATTCGAACCGGCGATCCCCGTGTTAGCATGCAACGGAATAGAGCGCCACGCTACCCGGACGCCCCAGAGCTCGGTACCATCTTTACAAATCCAGATAACAGCAATGGCCAAAGAAATCCGATAATGGACACAAGCCACAACAGGAAATTCACAGTACAAGACACAAAGCAGTTGCGGACAAGCGCCACCTATTGGCAGATTCTGACCAAATATCACAGATTCACATCTGGAGTGTACCTGCACATGATTTGGCATTACCCAAGGATTCAGGAGGAGACAAAATCGGGATTCTAGACCAAACATTCAGATGCCAAAATGTAAAGTGGGTTGTAACAGTGCCACCATCAGGTCGGTTCTGGACAAATGTTGAATGCTCGAATCTGGAGAACACTTACACGTGTACCAAATTTCATGATGGTCAGCCATGCAGAATCATCCGTGCTGGCAGCTGAAATTTGACTGGCCAAAGGCAGCCATGTTTTTTCATTGGTCAAGCTGTCATTTCAGCTGTCAATAGGGTGCTTGACAAAGACACAGCACATCAAATTTGAAAACCAATGGGCAAACAGTTCAGGAGTTATCAACGTTACAACGTTACAGGGTGATGACGACTGGACACTTGTGTTCACAAGCTATGGCTCCTTCTGTCAATATGGGACATGCACCAAAATTGACTGGCCTGTTGCAAGCAAGCGGATTGGCCAAGCAAGTTTCCTTCAGTCTGCCATGGGCCTCTGAGGATGATACGTACCAAATATCATGAAGATAGGATCAACGGTCTAGGAAAAGTTTGAAAAAGTAGGTTTTTCAGAAAATTCAAAAATGGGGGAAATAAAATCAGAAATAAATGCTAGCTCTGGCATGAACCAAGGATTCAGTAGAGGAAGAAACGTGATTCTAGACCAAACTCTTCTTGAGATAGACGCCAAAACGTAAAGTGGTTTGTGGCTACCAATGGTCTGATCTGTCCATCTACCTCAGGCATGTATGTAAGTAACCTGCTAACATCTGTTTCAGCATCTCTGATATATTCTCTGCACCATCGCACTTTATCGCCTCTTATTTTGCCTGTATATAGTCAATCCTTGTGTATATATCTGAAGATTGTTGTGTTGTATTAGTCTATGTTGAGTACGCTGAGAGCCACGAAACCGGAGTCAAATTCCATGTAGTGCAAACCTACATGGCCGATAAACATGGTTCTGATCCCGATCACGGTTTATGAGATCCAAACACTTTTAGAGCAGAAAAACCTGGAATAATAATATAGAAGAAGAATTGGAACAGGCCCTGAGATGGCCCGGCGGCCTGTCCAGGGTGTCTCCCTGCCTGCTGCCCAATGACTGCTGGGATAGGCTCCAGTATCCCGCGACCCCGACTGGGATAAGCGGCTTGGATAATGGATGGATGGAAGAATTGGAACAAACACAAGGGGGTTCCAGCAGCTTTGTTGCATGGACCCCTAATAAACAATAGCAATTGTTCTGTGTTGTGTCTGTGAATATTGTCAACTCCTTTGTCGCCTCCTGTGTCCTTTGTTTTTGTGCGATGTTATACTCGCAGATATCCTTTGTTGCTCAAACAACAGCATTGGTTATATGCATAGCCTAGCGTATACGGTTAACACACTGTTGAGATTTTGGTGTGCACGCCTGTGACATCGTGAGCCTTTTGCGATCCATGGTCATCCAGAAACCCCTTCTAAGCACTGCTAAGTAAACACAATTAGATGTACCAGTGCAAGAGCGTGACCCGGTCTTGAGAAGGACATCTAGCCGGAGCTGTCGCAAATGGTGAAAAAGCAGTTCAATAGATGGCTTGCATTTATATAGCACTTTTCTAGCTGCAACAGCCATTCAAAGCCCTTTACAATCAATAATGTCTCACATTCACCCACGCAAACACACACACATACGCGCACACTCACACACCGACGGCGGTGTCAATCATGCAAGTTAGCTACCAGTTCATCGGGGGCAGTTAGGGGTTAGGTGTCTTGCTCAAGAACACCTTGACATTTTGCAAGGAGGAGACAAAGGCTGAATCAGCAACCCTCCAGTTACCAGACGACCCGCTCTACCTGCCAGCCATCGTCGCCCCAGTTATAACCAACAGCCGAAACAAAAGCCAGACAAGAATCTCGAGGGAAGCCACGGGCTTGCAAATGCATTGAAAAATTGGTTTTCAATTAACAGTTTAATAAAAATAAGAACTCTGACAGAGTGAAAAACAAGCATGTTGACAAGAGCTAGGAAGAAGAGAAAATAGAGTAAAAAAGAAAGCAGGGAAAGATGAAGATGGCGAATGACCTTGCGCTTGTGACATTATATGTGACTGAAACTCCCTTTGTTGATGTCTGAATTCTGCTCCATGGCCAGCTTGACAATGACGCTTAAAGACAACCCGACTCAAGAGGATTAGTTTGACGGTATTGTATTTGCAGAGAGCCACGTGGGCCCAGGGACCGCGGCCCTGCCCACAGCGGCGCCCGAAGAGGAAACACCGAGGGCGGTCTGACAGGAGGTGGAAGCAGGGCAGGCTAAGCTAACTGCTAGCCCATGCAGACCGGCAGTTCCGATAACACCGAGGCTTGTCTGGCAGCGGCCTCGCCTAGCCTCGACTGTGTTTTTAGTGTCGTCGTGTGGCGTGCAGGGAGGTGTGTCGAAGGTGTCTGGCTGGGAGAGCTGGCGTTGTATTGGCCGGGGGAGCCTGGTCTACTACGTTGGTGGGCCCAAGGACCACGGCTCTTGCCTGGAGCTGCGCCTGAAGAGAAAACACCGAGGGTGGTCTGACAGGACGCGGAAGCGGGGCAGGCTAAGCTAACTGCTAGCCCATGCAGACCGGCAGTTCCGACAGTCATCCTGGCTGGTGTTTGTTCTCCTGGACAATGATTCTGTATTTCTTATTGTTTTGTTTAGTTTAGATATCTGTGTCAGTTTGGATATGTGTGTTCTTGCAGTTCTTGGATATGAGTTTTTGTCTTTGTGTTGCACTCCTGTGGGCTGGGGGAAATGCTATTTCCGTTTCATTTCATGTACTCGGGTACATGAAATGAAACGGCAAAGTGTCCCTGATCCCTGATTCCATGTCTTGAAAAGTGAACATATTTGGTATTTCTGATTCATTTCTTGGTGTTTGTTTCAACCTGCCATGAAAAGTACCACGGCCTTGTGCTGCAGTGAGATGAAATGAACTCATGAGCACAAATGAAGTCTCATTCAAATCTGGTTTCAGCACAGTACCTCCCAAAGACACTGCTCTCCTGCTCTATCTTTGGAGATAAGTGCTGAAGCCCCTTTGTTTCTGGCTGCACAAAGGATCCCAACGCATGCAAATGGCGAACTCTGTGAGCTTCGGTTCACCTGGGGAGGATAACAACAATGTTTTTTTTATCGACACAAAAACACACAGGCATACACACAAACTCTCTGAAACCCACACGCATCATGCAGCAGGAATGAAGCTTATGGTGGCAAAAGGGAATAGTAATGAGGCGAAGCTTTGTAATATTCTAAATATGGCTGCAGGTCTCATCACACAGGTAAGTGTTCATATCGCACTCTGTCTGCCCCACAATCCCTGCTGTGAAAGCACAGGGGGTTGGGGAGCTCATGGCAAATGTTCTTCCCGAAGGCTGTTTCCATTTGGTTGTGCCTGGAATAGCGCTTCATGCTCCATTATTTTAACAGGCCGCGGGCTTCTCACCAAATCCGTTCAAAAATATATTCACTTCCGCCTTGCTGCACGATAGCACGATGAAGGCTTGTTTGCTTTGCCACTGCTGGGGCAAGGCCTGGACATTAAGCAGGCTGTAGAGGATGGGCTGAGGAGAGCAACGCCGCCGTGCAGCACAAACACACTCTTCTCAGGGACAGAACTGAGCTGTTAAGACCACTGGGATGTTGGGCGATCCCTCAAGGATATCACGAGCATTAGATCAGAAATTCCTCTGAACAGGCCGAAATCTTGTAACCGTGTGTGTGTGTGTGTGTGTGTGTGTGTGTGTGTGTGTGTGTGTGTGTGTATGTGTGTGCATCATGCACGCAGCATGTGTGTGTGTGTGTCAATGTAAACATGTGCCATGTGTTTGAACGTGTGAATAAATGTCCATCCATCCATTATCCGCACCGCTTATCCTGCTCTCAGGGTCGCAGGGACGCTGGAGCCTATCCCAGCAGTCACTGGGCGGCAGGCGGGGAGACACCCTGGACAGGCCGCCAGACCATCACACAGGGCCCACACACACACACACATACATTCACATCAACGGACAATTTAGTAATGCTGATTCACCTGACCTACAGGTCTTTGGACTGTGGGAGGAAACCGGACCACCCGGAGGAAACCCACGCAGACCCCGGGAGAACATGCAAACTGCACACAGAGGACGACCCGGGACGACCCCCAAGGTTGGACTACCCAGGGACTCGAACCCAGGACCTTCTTGCTGTGAGGCGACCGTGCTGACCACTGCGCCAATGTGCCGCCTGTGAATAAATGTCTTCTCTTCAAACGCCTAGCATGCAGACGTGCCCCACTTCTTTACCGAGCTAGCTGTTGTAGAGAGAGCACGGCTCTTTCCCTTGTGCACCACCATCACAGAGAGACCCCGAGGCACTAAAGAGGGGTGCAATTTGCTTTGAATTCATATCAGTTTACTGGATATTTGTCAGGGTGTGAGGAAAGGTGGCAGTTTGTGATGGTTGGTTTCGCATATTGGTCATTTTTTTAACGTGTCTTGGCTATAGACTCTGGGGGTGCTGAAATTGAACTGTATGCCCATTTGTCTAAAATGTGCTTCTCTCTCACATTCACTCCTACGCTCCTGTCTGCAGTTTTGTTATATTGCCTCTGCCTCACCATTTGGATTGAGTGTGTGTTTGTGTGTGACAGAGAGACGCGAGATTTGCCATGTGTGATTTGTTAGTCAACTTGAATATTTTGTGCATCCCTCAAACCACCTGCAAATAAGTGACAGGAAGAACCACACACACACACACACACACACACACACACACACACACACACACACACACACACACACATACACACAGACAAAGTGCGAACACACACAACTGCGAACACATTAATTCCTAAACCTGTTTTGATGACTGACAGATGGCGATGAAGGTGCCAGCATCAATCTGCCAGCCTCAATCTGCTCAAACTTAATGATGTCATGAATTACCAGCTCTTACTAATTAACACAAGCTGGAACTATTTCCATATTATTGTGTTTGTATGCAGGTGCATGGTTCTGGGTCTGTGCTCGCGTGCTTATGGTCATGCTCAAAGCTGGCACTTCTGTATATCCAAACTCATAAGCTTTTAATTATGGTTATGTTAACATGCATTCTGCCCCTGCTGGTGAGTGAATCATCCCTGGTCACTCATTTTTCTCATGGGCACACAAACGCAAATATGTCTCTCCTCCTGTACCGTGACACTGTCATCATTAGTCACATTTATTCAGTGTGACACTGAAACCTCTGTTACATCAACTGCCACGGCCCTCAGACCCTGGGGTAATGAATAATTCTGCTAATGATGAGGGAACGAGGCTAATGTATTTAACAGTGACAACTTGAATGCAAACTAAGCTACCTAGTGTGAGCATTGAAAGGAGCCTCATGCTTTTACCTTCATTAGCAACTGCTGACAGAATAATGTGTGCATATGCAATGATGCACATCTACTATCTCTTACAAATAAACTCAGCTCTACCGCCTACACTAAAGGTTGTCTCCTTAGTGAGTCAGCTCATTGAAGAAATAAAACTGGAAGTAACACAAGACACAACGAGATGCAACAACCAATAAACTAGCTAGAAAAAGAAAAAAAGAAGAACCAGACGATCAAAGAACCTGACACAAGACAGGTGGAAGGACCCAGATGCAGACTCGCAGACACAGGAGACGGTAAGTGGAAATTCTTCACTGAAGAATTCACAAACTAAGTACAACAGAAGCTGCTCATTCTCGACGCAAAACAGAAGTTGCAGAAAACTTAAAACAACTGAGAGGCTGAAATAGCAAAATTAGGAACGTTCGGTAATGGGCCACGTTCTGGCACTTATGCACTTTAGAAGAAAATCTGTGTTTTCGTGACCTAAAAAGCCTTTCTGCGTGTGGACGAAAGGCCAAAAAGCATAGAAAAGGCTGCGCTTTAAAAAATACCCGTGTACATGTGGACTAGGCCTAAAACAATGGAGAGGCTGAAAAATACTCAAACTAGGAATGGCTGGCTGACAGCATATACACTGATCAGCCACAACATTAAAACCACTGACAGGTAAGTGAATAGCATTGATTATCTCATCACAATGGCACCTGTCAAAGGGTGGGATATATCAGGCAGCAAGTGAATAGTCGATTCTTGAAGTTGATGTGTTGGAAGCAGGAGACATGGGCAAGCATAAGGATCTGAGCGACTTTGACAAGAGCCAAATTGTGATGGCTAGACGACTGGGTCAGAGCATCTCCAAAACGGCAGGTCTTGTGGGGGTGTTCCCGGTATGCAGTGGTCAGCACCTACCAAAAGTGGTCCAAGGAAGGACAACCGGTGAACCAGCGACAGGATCATGGGCGCCCAAGGCTCATCGATGTGTGTGGGGAGGGAAAGCTAGCTCGTCTGGTCTGATCCAACAGAATAATAATAATATAATAACTTTATCACTCATAACTAATAATAACTTATTATGGGTAAGGGTCCTGAAAGTAATACTGGTTAATTAGTTTTTCGATGGACTGACATGATAAAACCAGAAAGGAAGTGAAGACTAGCCTGCCAGTACTTCACGGCATACAAACAATTAAAAACTTTCCTTACTGAACAACCTGCAAATAAAGTGCAACAAAAGTCAACACAGTGATGCCGGCCAGTTTAACTGCACGCTAACATTAGCATGCTAACAGCGCTACCAGCCCGGGCAATACCGGTGACGTTAGCCGGATATCCACGGGTAGCCGCGGCTAGGGACAGAGGGAAATAGCAACAAGCCTCCAACAAGGCCCCAGCGGATCTCTTCAACGTCGAAAATCCGTCCACTGCAACTTCAACAGCAGGGAAACATGTCCCATAGCAGTAATAAAAAAACATCAATAATGATGAAGACTATGTCTCTATGGAAACCAGGGGAGATATGATAGAGCAGAAGAAGTTATTCTATGTGGAAATATTTAACAGACAAGAGGCAAACTTCATGTCCTTCACCAAGATGATCCTGGAATCTGCAACTACCAGAATTGAGGGAATCATGAAAGAGGTTCAGGAGGTCAAATCCAGCCTTCAATTCTCTTAAGCCCAAACTGATGACGTGAGAGAGATGGAGAAGAGAGTCGGTTCGTTTGAATCACAACTGCAGTCTCTGTCCTCTCAGTGCATGAGCTCCGAAAGCAAAGACATCATATCCAAAATTGATTATTTCGAAAATCAGAGTCGACGAAACAAGCTAATTATTGATGGTCTGATAGGGGACAATGTGCATGAGTCTTGGTCAGATACTGAACACGAGGTCAGAGAGTTTTTGAATAGCAAACTGAAAATTGATCCAAATTCTATTGAAATTGACAGAGCCCACCGTACCGGAAATGTGAAACAGAACTCTGGAAAAGCAAGACCAATTGTAGTGAAATTCCTGAGGCACAAAGACAAAGAACTCATTCCTGCCAAGACGAGAGCTCGCCTCGAGAACACTACAATTTATGTAAATGAGGACTTCTCTGAATTGCCAAGGAAGAAGAGAGCAGACCTCATTCCAGCAATGAAACAAGCCAGGGAACAAGGAAATAATGCTGTCATTAACTACGACAGACTGGTAGTTAAACCACGAAAGCTTCAGCAGATGACAGCGACCACACAGCATGAGTGAATCTGTGCCAGCAAGACCCCAATACATATGGTGACTACTTTCTAACATGTTTTTTTTCTCCCTACCACAATACTATGACATCATCTCCATCCAAGCAAGCTGACACTTTGTACCAAAATGTTCCTACATCAGCCTCTTGCTTACTACATGTAAACACTGACCTATGTGATCAAGCAAATAGACCACGAGTAGACTATTTTCCCAAAACCTTCCAACAATCAGATAGTGAACTAAGGGACTCCTCAACATCCAACATTTTATATAATAATGACCCTGACACAAACCGTTCCGCTCAACAGAAACAAGGTTATTTCAGAATATCTGATTACTACCATGAGAACGAATGTAAATCCTCCGTTGAACTCCAAAAAACGAAGAGTGACTTTTCCCTTTAATGTTCGCAGCCTGCCAAAAAACTCATTCTTTATGCCTTTGTTTGGCCAACCTCGACTTCTCTTTTAATGTAATAAAGCTAACGGAAATCTGGTTGACTAAAGACAACGATGATTAAAATGAATTTAACAGCTATCACTCATATATTTTCGTAATGTGTGTGTGTGTGGTAGTTAGTGTAGATAGCGGGACCGAAAACTAAAGCATTTACGATCCTAATTCTTTTTGGAGGTGGTAGGTATTGTCTCAGAGAGTAAGGGAAAAATCCCAGAAAATTAAAATTATGCATAATTATGCATAGATATGCATTTTTCTAAAAATGGCTAAAAACCACTTTTCTCTGCATTTCAGATGATCCTGAGCATCTTAGATTTTTTCACCTAAAATTTTTTTCTGGGACCCCCCCCCCCTTAACCTGGAAAATGTGACCCTCTCCCCCTTTAATGCTATTGTGTATACAATGTCATGTATGTGAAATATGCTTGGTTGGAACAACTACTGGCCTCACCTACCATCCAGACTTGACACACTCAGACCATTCACCACTCAGATTCCCCTTATACTTGCCTCACCAGTGACCATCGTCTACTACTTGCCATTTAGCCCCTTTCCACCCCCACTTGAAGTGGGGTACCAGCGGGGCTCTTCTAGTAAACATATATATAGGTGCAGAGAAGATCAAATGGGTGGGGGTGTCTCCTTATATCTCAACCTTAGCCTGGTATACAAAGAAAGATATGATATTGAAAAGTATTTTACCCTTTCTGCTGAGGCTGTGATTGTTGAAACCAGCCAGAACATTACTGCATCCGCCTATTGACCACCTAGCTCTAGTTTTTCTGTATTCAGTACTAACTTAGCAAATGTTCTTGGTATTATTTCTAAAGAATGGAAAACTGTTATCTAATTAGTGGTTTCAATATCAATATAGTGAAGGATGAGACTAATAATTTAATTAAGGACTTTATTGACACAATGTTCTCTCATTATTTTCCTCCTATGATTACAGTACCAAGCAGAGTGTCAAAGTGAGTGTCAAGAGTGTCATGTCAAACATGAAATCAGGAGTTCTGTGTATGGATATTGCTGGCACATTGCCCGATCATTTTAATAATAATCAAGGAACACGATAAGCCTACATTTACACCACATCCCAAATATAAGAGAACCTTCAATGAAGCAAATATAGCGAAGTTGGGATTAGTGGTCAGCGAGTATCCATGGACAGATATCCTTCAGTCTGTAGATCCACAACAGGCTTTTATTTTGTTTTCAGAATGTATCTCCCAGGCCCATGAGCTGTGCTTCCCCCTTGTACTGGTGTCTCCTCCCGAGCTTCATCATAAACTGACCAAACTGTGGTCAACTTCAACCATCGTGAAATCCTTGAATACTAAACAGACGGTACGAAAAAAATCTTTTCAGTGCCCCTCCGTTTAATCTTTCATTATCATTATCTTAACCGCTTATCCTGCTCTCAGGGTCGCGGGGATGCTGGAGCCTATCCCAGCAGTCATGGAACACAATTCATTAAAGCTCACCGGCATCAGACCAGCCATTTAATCTTGCCCAATTTAAAAATTATAGAAATAAATTAAACCACATTATCAGAGGCGCTAAAAAAATACTACTACAATGTAGAATTATCAAAACCTAAAAATGACCAGAACTTTCTTTGGAGAACAATTAATTGTTTCCTCAACAAGAAAAATAAAGATAAGCATTTACCTAATGAATTTAACGTTGATGGGGGTCTTACCACTGATCCACAATTAATTGCCAACAATTTTCAGGAATCAGGAACAATTTATTTATCATTTCATCTCATGTACTACGTACACAAAAGAAACGAAATTCCGTTTCCTCCAGCCCACAGTAGTGCAACACAAAAGACAATAACACATATCCAAAAACCTCCAAAAACAACACCACCAAAAACATATAAAAGCAGAGAACACAGCAAAAAAAAATCAACCCACACAAACACACAAACAGCCAACAACACAGTCCACCCAGTGCCACACAGTCCAAAAACTTGACCGTCCAGAGAACGAACAACAGCCAGGATGTCTGTCGGAACTGCCGGTCTGCATGGGCTAGCAGTTAGCTTAGCCTGCCCTGCTTCCGGTTCCTTTCAGACCACCCTCTGTGTTTCCTCTTCAGGTGCAGCTCCAGGCATGGTCATGAAGCCAAAGGAATTGTCTGTGGACCTCCGAGACAGGATGGTATCGAGGCACAGATCTGGGGAAGGGTACAAAAAAATGTCTACAGCTTTGAAGGTCCCGAAGAGCACAGTGGTCTCCATCATTCGTAAATGGAAGAAGTTTGGATTCACCAGGACTCTTCCTAGAGCTGGCCACCCAGCCAAACTGAGCAGTTGGGGGAAAAGGGCCTTGGTCAGGGAGGTGACCAAGAACCCGATGATCACTCTGACAGAGCTCCAGCGTTCCTCTGTGGAGATGGGAGAACCTTCCAGAAGGACAACCATCTCTGCAGCACTCCACCAATCAGGCCTTTATGGTAGAGTGGCCAGACGGAAGCCTCTGCTCAGTAAAAGGCACATGACAGCCCGCTTGGAGTTTGCCAGAAAGCACCTAAAGGACTCTCAGACCATGAGAGACAAGATTCTCTGGTCTGATGAAACCAAGATTGAACTCTTTGGCCTGAATGCCAAACGTCACGTCTGGAGGAAACCAGGCACCTCTCATCACCTTGCTAATACCATCCCTACAGTGAAGCATGGTGGTGGCAGCATCATGCTGTGGGGATGTTCTTCAGCGGCAGGAACTGGGAGACTAGTCAGGATCGAGGGGAAGATGGATGGAGCAAAGTACAGAGAGATCCCTGATGAAAACCTGCTCCAGAGCACTCAGGACGTCAGACTGGGGTGAAGGTTTACCTTTCAACACGACAACGACCCTAAGTACACAGCCAAGACAACGAAGGAGTGGCTTCGGGACAAGTCTGTGAATGTCCTTGAGTGGCCCAGCCAGAGCCCAGACTTGAACCCCATTGAACATCTCTGGAAAGACCTGAAAATAGCTGTGCAGCGACGCTCCCCATCTAATCTTACAGAGCTCAAGAGGTTCTGCAGAGAAGAATGGGAGAAATACCCCAAATATAGGTGTGCCAAGCTTGTAGCTTCGTACCCAAGAAGACTTGAGGCTGTAATCGCTGCCAAAGGTGCCTCAACCAAGTACTGAGTAAAGGGTGTGAATACTTATGGACATGCAATATTTCAGTTTTTTATTTTGAATAAATTTGCAAAAATTTCAACAAAACCTTTTTCACTTTGTCATTATGGGGTATTGTATGTAGATTGATGAGGAAAAAAAAGGAATTTAATCCATTTTGGAATAAGGCTGTAACATAACAAAATGTGGGGAAAGTGAAGGGGTGTGAATACTTTCCGGATGCACTGTATACATAGGCAATGAACTATGACACATTCTGGCAGTATCAACTTATTTATACTACTGATGAAGATTTCATCAGATGAGATGTGCTCTCAGCAGGAGTCCACAGACAACATTACATGCAAGTGTGCTACTCCTCCCATGGAGAGCAGTCAATGAGAGAGAGAAAACACAACAAACCCAGCATTCATACTAAAAGGAGGTTTAAAAAATAAATAGAACAACACACTTACACAGGGGCTCACGGGGGTGGGATCGTGACAGAATCAGGGTGATATCTGCAGGGGGCTCCAAATTTAAATCCCTTAACTTATTCTTCTGCCCTGTTTTGAATGCGTCATTCCTGTGGACAAAAAGGAACACGTTGTTCTTTTGACGTGTTTTGCATGCATCACTTCTATGAAAAAAATGATCATTATTCGTGAAGTGTAAGATATCAAATCAGTTCCTTTTTTAATAGGGTGATTTGTGCACATGTCCTCGGCATAACACTTTTCATGACATTCATGATTCAGCAACAATCACAGATTAGCACCGTTTTCAAAACATATATTTGAAAATTAAAATGTTCTATAGTGTTCCATTTAACCAACTAAGTCCCACGCAGCGTCGTTCATGAAATAATGGCAGAAAATTGTTCCAATCATAACCTATGAAACAGGGCTTTGAACGTGAAAAATATGTATAGAAAAGAGAAAGATGGGAGAGAGAGAGAGAGAGAGAGAGTATGGTATCATGATGGTAGGGGTGTAAGAAAATATGGATACACTCGAGTATGGCGATGTTATCTTTTGTGATACTGTATCGATTCTCAAAACCACTATATGGATTTTTAATTGTTGACATGTAAAGGTTTGTGACAAATATTTTGTGTTGTGTATAACCCCACGACCGCTAGACAACAGTGTTGTCATCTGTCTTCAGCCATGTGACTCTTCCACTCCAACCCAACAACGTAAACCGAGACAGGAAGTAGCATAAGCACAAAGAACACAGGCCTATGAAACCACAATATATCACCTGTCTTACAGTATCACAATATATCACCTTTCTTACAGTATCACAATATATCACCTTTCTTACAGCATCACAATATATCACCTTTCTTACAGCATCACAATATATCACCTTTCTTACAGTATCACAATATATCACCTGTCTTACAGTACCACAATATATCACCTTTCTTACAGTACCACAATATATCACCTTTCTTACAGTATCACAATATATCACCTTTCTTACAGCATCACAATATATCACCTTTCTTACAGCATCACAATATATCACCTTTCTTACAGTATCACAATATATCACCTTTCTTACAGTATCACAATATATCACCTTTCTTACAGTATCACAATATATCACCTTTCTTACAGTATCACAATATATCACCTTTCTTATAGTATCACAATATATCACCTTTCTTACAGTATCACAATATATCACCTGTCTTACAGTATCACAATATATCACCTTTCTTACAGTATCACAATATGTCACCTTTCTTACAGTATCACAATATGTCACCTTTCTTACAGTATCACAATATATCACCTTTCTTACAGTATCACAATATATCACCTTTCTTACAGTATCACACAATATATCACCTTTCTTACAGTATCACAATATATCACCTTTCTTACAGTATCACAATATATCACCTGTCTTACAGTATCACAATATATCACCTGTCTTACAGCATCACAATATATCACCTGTCTTACAGTATCACAATATATCACCTGTCTTACAGTATCACAATATATCACCTTTCTTACAGTATCACAATATATCACCTTTCTTACAGCATCACAATATATCACCTTTCTTACAGCATCACAATATATCACCTGTCTTACAGTATCACAATATATCACCTTTCCTACAGTATCACAATATATCACCTGTCTTATAGTATCACAATATATCACCTTTCTTACAGTATCACAATATATCACCTTTCTTACAGTATCACAATATATCACCTGTCTTACAGCATCACAATATATCACCTGTCTTACAGCATCACAATATATCACCTGTCTTACAGTATCACAATATGTCACCTGTCTTACAGTATCACAATATATCACCTGTCTTACAGTATCACAATATATCACCTTCCTTACAGTATCACAATATATCACCTGTCTTACAGTATCACAATATGTCACCTTTCTTACAGTATCACAATATATCACCTGTCTTACATATCACAATATATCACCTTTCTTACAGCATCACAATATATCACCTGTCTTACAGTATCACAATATATCACCTTTCCTACAGTATCACAATATATCACCTGTCTTATAGTATCACAATATATCACCTTTCTTACAGTATCACAATATATCACCTTTCTTACAGTATCACAATATATCACCTTTCCTACAGTATCACAATATATAACCTGTCTTACAGTATCACAATATATCACCTTCCTTACAGTAT
Source organism: Lampris incognitus (assembly GCF_029633865.1). Taxonomy (NCBI): domain Eukaryota; kingdom Metazoa; phylum Chordata; class Actinopteri; order Lampriformes; family Lampridae; genus Lampris; species Lampris incognitus. The sequence continues at coordinate 65,950,671 of NC_079216.1, forward strand.
CACAATATATCACCTGTCTTACAGTATCACAATATATCACCTTTCTTACAGTATCACAATATATCACCTTTCTTACAGCATCACAATATATCACCTTTCTTACAGCATCACAATATATCACCTGTCTTACAGTATCACAATATGTCACCTTTCTTACAGTATCACAATATATCACCTGTCTTACATATCACAATATATCACCTGTCTTACAGTATCACAACATATCACCTGTCTTACATATCACAATATATCACCTGTCTTACAGTATCACAATATATCACCTGTCTTACAGTATCACGATATATCACGATGTATTGAATCATAACCCTGTATCGTGATACGTATCGTATCGCCAGATTCTCACCAACACACAGCCCTGCATGATGGAGGCTTAGAAAAGTACTGCTTCTCTAATACACATGAAGACAACTGAGATGTGCAGAGATTAACCCGACACAGTAATTAATTACCTCATCTGATCAACTTAGTTTCTAAACTTACAATGATAAATATCCTTTGCTTTGCTTAAGTCTTAGTCGCTTGCTTTCACACATTACAGAAACACCTGTCTTAATTAATTTATTGCTTAATTAGTTTCCTGCCTAATGGGATGCATAGTTTGTTTTAATAATTAAACATTTCTCAAATGTTTGCTGCGTTGCCACTGACACGGACTAATCATGACGCCGTGAGTCAGTTTGTTGTGGCGTTCCCACACCGACAGGGCTCTGGAGCATGTGTGAAGAAGGGGGATGATTGGGCCCTTTGCCAAACCTCATTTACGAGGCATTCGTTTCCCCTTCCCTTGAGTGGCTTAATCTCACTGCAACCTTCTCTATCCTTGTTTTGACAAGTCTTGCTGGCTCTAACCTCTTGTGATGTTTCCTCCCACACTCCAAACACGCGTGCATATCAGCTGAACCGGAATCTATAAGTGGCCAACAGGTATGAATGGATTTGTCCATGGACTTGTCCATTAGTCCACTACTGCAGCGGTCATACCAGTTTCCCGTTTGTTGGCGTGCACTATTGACAATGGCATGTTTTCGCGTTGCCTGCGAGATTTACCATGGATAAATGTCAACCTCATGCACACAACCGTCAACAAACCGTCGCCTGCACCCGTCGGCAGACGGGGGAAACGTTTCAAGTTGTACATCTCAAGTTACGTCCACAGGTATGAGGACGAGAGGACGGACGGACGGACGGAAGGAAGGAAGGACGGAATTGTGGACGTAACTTGACATGTCATATTGTCAATAGCACGCGTCAACAAGCAGGAAACGGGTATGACCGCTGCAGCAGAAACCGGAAGTCAGTGGACTACAGTTATGCACAGAGCCCGTTAGCTCTGAAAGGAGCGCTCAGCTCTCGCGGACAGGTTCGCCTGTGCATAATATGAACGATGTGTGAACGAAATTAGGAATGGCCCTTCTCCAGCAGCTAGATGCCAACTCTGGAGGATTCAGTGCACCGTTAGCCAGATGTTAACCCATTTTAACTATTCATTTAATGTGCACATTAAATAATCACAACAGGTCTCAGTAAGTCAGTGTGTGTTGCTCACCCTACTTTTATTTATTTTACACTTGCGTCCTAGTTGACTAATATTCTACTTTTTGAGAAGCAAGGCAAGGCGAGTTTATTGGTGTAGCACCTTATCATGACAGAGGTCATTCAAAGTGCTTTCCATCCATCCATCCATCCATCCATCCATCCATCCATCCATCCATCCATCCATCCATCCATCCATCCATCCATCCATCCATCCATCATGTAAGCCGCTTATCCCATTTGGGGTTGTGGGATGCTGGAGCCTATCCCAGCAGTCATTGGGTGGCAGGCGGGGAGACACCCTGGACAGGCCGCCAGGCCATTACAGGGCCGACACACACACACACACACACACACACACACACACACACACACACACACACACCTAGGGACAATTTAGTACAGGTGATTCACCTGACCTACATGTCTTTGGACTGTGGGAGGAAGCCGGAGGCCCCGGAGGAAACCCACACAGACACGGGGAGAACATGCAAACGCCACACAGAGGACGACCCGGGACGACCCCCGAGGTTGGACTACCCCGGGGCTCGAACCCAGGACCTTCTTGCTGTGAGGTGACCGCGCTAACCACTGCACCGCCCCCCCCCCCAAAAAAATCTCTACATATATATATAAAAGCATAAGATAAATAGAAGTGTCACTGTCAATTACTGTTCAAATACTATTCTGTATTTTTACCAGTTCAACCTGTTCCTTTCTCCAGTTATTTAAAAACAAGAATGTAACCGTCTATTAACCTGTTTCACTGTTACCTGCCTTGGCAACATTGTAATGTCTGCAGTCATGCCAGTAAAGCTTCACTGAACTGAACTGAAATTCAAAGTACAGTTTTGGCCTGTTGCTTGGGCCTTTGGGTGCTCTGTACCGTCACAGCCTGGTGCTTCAGAGTCCGCTGCATTTACATTAAATATGAATTGTGATGATTATCAGTGTGAAAGAATATATACTGCTCAATAAATAATTATCACTCCACCGCCTCTCTTGACAAATCTAGCTGTGGAGTGAGTCAGAGGCCGGGGCGGGATGCCGGGGCGGTGGCGAGAGCGCCGCTGCGGAGGTGAGTGATGAAAGGGATTTGACAGTCTGGAATAAATTGTGAAGCGGAGACTATCTTCTCAGAATTTGATGGAAATCAATAGGGATATTGAATAGGAAACATTTCAGTCAAGGTGCGCCATACGACCAATCTAGTCCGCAGAGCCTCGTTTCTTTGAACATTTGATAACTCAGAGTCATTTCATCCCTATAGGTGAACCATCCTAGGCGATGCTCACCTTCAAACTGGAAATGCAAAATGCACCCTCAAATCCATTATCATCTATCTTGAAGGTGTACACCATCCTCACACTTACATGCTAGTTGACTAATATTTTAGTCATATGCACTGGATAGGATAAGATAAGATAAGATAAGATAAGATAAGATGAGATGAGATAAGATAAGATAAGATAAGATAAGATAAGATAAGATAAGATAAGATAAGATAAGATAAGATAAGATAAGATAAGATAAGATAAGATACGATACGATACGATAAGATAAGATAAGATAAGATAAGATAAGCTAAGATAAGATAAGATAAGATAAGATAAGATACTTTACCGTCATTGTACACGTACAACGAAATTCCGTTTGGTGACTCTCAGACCAGCAGCACGAGACAAGGTAAATGACTAAAAAACAAGATAAAAACAAGGACAAACAACATTTACTTAGTAAAAATGATCATGAAACAATAAAAGATAGCAGCGGCTTTTAAAGCTCAAAATAGTGCATGGTGTTATTGCACATATGTAGCAGTTGTCCATATCGCAGCAGCTTTAGTAGCAGTTAGTCCTCAGCAGCTATAGGCAGGTGTGTGTGTGTGGGGGGGGGGGGTGAGTGGGGTGTGTGTGTGTGGGGGGGGTGATGGAGGCTACACCTCTGGGGAAGAAGCTGTTCGTCAGCCTGTTAGTCCGGGTTTTGATGGTGCGGTATCTTTTCCGCGATGGCGAGGGAACAAACAGACGGCGACTGGGTGTGTTGTGTCTTTGCTGATGTCGCTGGCGGTCCTCTGCAGGCGGCCGGCATACACAGCACCCAGCTCCCACAATCCTCTGTGCTGCCTTCGCCACCGGGCCAAGTCCTTCCTCTTCTCTGCTGAGCAGCCGGCATGCCACACTGTGACACACTGACAGACATAAATGACATAAATGTGAAATTATTATTATTATCATTATTATCATTATTATTATTATTATAAGTTATTTGCTATTTGAAATGTTAGCAAATCTGTATTTTTAGCAAAATCAAGTATTTATCAGGGGCCTGTGCCGCAATGCTATCATGATGTTTTCCAGCTAACTTGACGGCTTTGCTCACACACACTCCTCAAACCTGTGCCACCGAGGAATTTAAGACTATTGCTTTTCACGGAAGGTGGCACATGGTTGCTATATTGACGCCTTTTGTCATGAACTGTTGCCCCGGATATTTATTTGGAGCCCTTCTCAGTAGCGGTGTTGTGTGTGTAAACGAAGCCACCAAGATAGCCGGCGAACAACATCATCGAGCTTGGAGACACAGGAGGCCTCAGATCCGGGTGAGTCTTCATAGTAGTAGAAATGATTTGAAGATGAGTGTAGTTTATTGGGGGCAGCATGGTGGTGCGGTTAGCGCTACAGACTCACAGCAAGAAGGTCCTGGGTTCGAGCCCCGGGGTAGTCCAACCTCGGGGGTCGTCCCGGGTCGTCCTCTGTGTGGAGTTTGCGTGTTCTCCCCATGTCTGTGTGGGTTTCCTCCGGGGGCTCCGGGTTCCTCCCACAGTCCAAAGACCTGTAGGTCAGGTGACTCAGCCGTACTGAATTGTCCCTAGGTGTGAATGTGTGTGTGTGTGTGTGTGTGTGTGTGTGTGTGTGTGTGGGCCCTGTGATGGACTGGCGGCCTGTCCAGGGTGTCTCCCCGCCTGCCACCCAATGACTACTGGGCTGGGCTCCAGCATCCCCGCGACCCTGCGAGCAGGATAAGCAGCTCGTATAATGGATGGGTGGATGCAGTTTACTGGAGAATGTATGGGGGCACTTTGACAGCAGCTGCCCCCTCCGCCTTATTCACTGATTTGGTCACACTAAAGAAATTCATTTACAAAAATCACAATGGCATGCAAGCACAAAGAGATCCTCAAGTTTGAATAAACATGAGTGGTTATAATTAAAGATGGATCTGAATTAGTCACCGAATCCATTTCTGTACTTTTAGCTTTTTAATATCGTCAGATATGTGACCTGGGGCCAACCACTTCCTCTGGATGAAATTACCCGTAATGTTTCTCATGCTAGTACGGCCAGGTACAAGTATCAGACCACCTGTTAAAAGGCACCAGAATACAGGAAATGAAATCTACTCTCTCGGGGAAGACCCCCCCCCCAAGTAGACTGGCCCCGTGGCCCACCCACATTTTCAGTGCTTCCTACACCAATGGCACGTATAAATACAAACTATCAACACTAGAGCCTGACATCCATCCAGCCCTATCCAAACCACTTATCCTGCTCTCAGGGTCGCTGGGATGCTGGAGCCTATCCCAACATTCATTGGGTGGCAGGCGGGGAGACACCCTGGACAGGCTGCCAGGCCATCACACAGGGCCCCCCCCACCCCACCCACATTCACACCTAGGGACAATTTAGTACGGCCGAGTCACCTGACCTCCATGTCTTTGGACTGTGGGAGGAAACCCATGCAGACACGGGGAGAACATGCAAACTCCACACAGAGGACGACCCGGGACGACCCCTCAGGCTGGACTACCCCGGGGCTCGAACCCAGGACCTTCTTGCTGTGAGGTGACCGCGCTAACCACTGCGCCACCGTGCCGCCCTCGAGCCTGACACGTGGTCAGGATTTGTGGGGTGGGAGTCATTTTCCCTCCGAGTGCTGTGAGCGGAATGAGACGGGAGGGGTTTTTCTCTGAGTCAGGGGATCGGGAAGGTTCTGGTAAAAATCCCCTCCCGCGTCAGACTCGAGTCTACGCTAAACTGTCCATCGTCAATCTCTTAGGACTTGAGAATATGCAAGTCAATTTGTAAGCTGTGTAACCCCGTCTGCTCGATAAATATGTCATCAGTTCAAATTGCGCGTATTTTATTTTGTCACAATCTATAGGAATGGAAAATGAGGGGAAGACGGTGGAAATTTACTGCTGCTGGCTTTCATTCGTTCAATTGACCCAGGAGGAATGCAGAGTCATCGCCCTCTTCATCCATCACGAAAACGACAATACACCGCGCCACAGCGCGTTTAAAGGGTATGACAAGGGGTGATTTGACTGGTCGGGTCGAAGCCCGACCAAACTCCACCTGCTTATACTGCATTTACCCAAACCCACCTGCCTTTTCACTGTGCCCTGCTGCACCAGGGGTGCACTCGCATCTCTGATCACCAAATCACCAACAGTATACCACGTTAGACACGTCCACGTACGCCAACGCACCTCGCTTGTGCTGGTTTGCATTTGTGTTTGTGCCTTGCACCCAGTTTAACAAAGACCGGATATGATTTAGACTTGATCCTTTTTTTTTCTTTTGTCTGCATGTACTGCATTGTTTCAGATGAATAACATCGTTGTTCAAAACCAGAATCAACAGGTACATTAGGTAATATTATCATTTGCCACTTGCTCACCACGATTTTGGAGAAAGGAAGCTGAACCCGGGCAGACTGGGAGTTATTACAATATCTAATCCCCATTTCTGAAATGTAGTGACAAGAATTCCCCTCCGCTGGCACTTGGCAAATAAACAATAAAAGCTCTCTGTATGGGTAGAAAGGCACATGATATGAATATGGGGATGAATATTGAGTTGGGGGTGAGTTGTTGCCTCAAGTGAAGGAGTTCAGGTATCTCGGGGTCTTGTTCCCGAGTGAGGGTAGGATGGAGCAGGGGACTGACAGGTGGGTGGGTGCAGCATCAGCAGTAGTGTGGACGTTGTACAGGACCATTGTGGTGAAGAGGGAGCTGAGCCAGAAGGCAAAGCTCTTGGTTCCAACCCTCACCTACGGTCACGAGCTTTGGGTAGTGACCCAAAGGGCGTCTGGGTGGCGTAGCAGTCTATTACGTTGCCTACCGACACGGGGATCGCCGGTTCGAATCCCAATGTTACTCCCGGCTTGGTCGAGCGTCCCTACAGACACAATTGGCTGTGTCTGCGGGTGGGAAGCCGGATGTGAATTATGTGTCCTGGTCGCTGCACTAGCGCCTCCTCTGGTCGGTCAGGGCGCCTGTTTGGGGGGGAGGGGGAACTGAGGGGAATAATGTAGTCTGCAGCCCTCCCCGGATCAGCAGAGGGGGTGGAGCAGAGACCGGGACGGCTTGGAAGAGTGGGGTAATTGGCCAGGTACAACTGGGGAAAAAGGGGAAAATTTAAAAAAGAAAGGATTTTCCACATCCCGCTGGTGTGAGCATGACTGCTTTTGTGTCTAACAGGCTGAACACCACGACATTAGTCAGTCTTTACAGTCCTTCCTCCCAACTCCACTTAGCCAGACAGACAGACAGACAGACCGGCAGACAGACCGGCAGACAGACAGACAGACAGACCGGCAGACCGACAGACCGACAGACCGACCGGCAGACAGACAGATAGACAGACCGGCAGACAGACAGACAGACCGACAGACCAGCAGACAGACAGATAGACAGACCGGCAGACAGACAGACAGACAGACCGGCAGACCGACAGATAGACAGACAGACAGACAGATAGACAGACCGGCAGACAGACAGACCGGCAGACAGACAGACAGACAGATAGACAGACCGGCAGACCGACAGACAGACCGGCAGACAGACAGACAGACAGACAGACAGACAGACAGACAGACAGACAGACAGACAGACAGACAGACAGACAGACCGGCAGACAGACAGATAGACAGACCGGCAGACAGACAGACAGACAGACAGACAGACAGACAGACAGACAGACAGACAGACAGACAGACAGACCGGCAGACAGACAGATAGACAGACCGGCAGACAGACAGATAGACAGACAGACAGACAGATAGATAGATAGATAGATAGATAGATAGATAGATAGATAGATAGATAGATAGATAGATAGATAGATAGATAGATAGATAGATAGATAGATAGATAGATAGATAGATAGATAGATAGATAGATAGAGAGATAGATAGATAGATAAAATGGCAGGTTTTTGTGATATAAAAAATGAAACCAAGATAAATCATGTCAGAACCTTTTCCAATTTTAATGTGAAATTGCAACTTCTAAATCTTAAGTGAAAAACAACTGAAAACCTTTAAGGAAAAAATTTAAAAAAAAACCTACAGTAATCTGGTTGCGTAAGTGTGCACACCCCTAAACTAACACTTGGCTGAAGCACCTCCTGATTTTATTACAGCACTCAGCCCTCTTGGCTGAGAGTCTCCCAGCTTGGCACATCTTGACTTGGCAATATGTTCCCACTCTTCCCTGCAAAACCTTTCTAGCTCCATCAAACTGCGGGGGCACCTCCTGTGCACAGCGCTCTTCAGGTTACCCCACAGGTTTTCAGTTGGATTCAGGTCTGGGCTCTGGCTGGGCCTTCCCACAACGCTGATCTTCTTTTGGCGAAGCCATTCTGTTGTTGATTTTACGCTTTGGGTCGCTGTCGTGCAGAAAGGAGAAATTCCTCTTTTGCTTTGGCACCTGAAGGTTTTGTGCCAAATTCGACTGGTATTTGGAGCTGTTCAGGATTCCCTCCCCCTTGACTAAAGCCCCAGTTCTGCTTGAAGAGAAGAAGCCCCAAAGCATGATGCTGCTGCCACCACCATGCGTCACCATGGCTACGGTGTTCTTTTGGTGGTACACCAAACATACCTTTTGTAATTAAAACAGCTCAACCTCGTTCTCATCAGACCATAACACATTTTTACTTTATGTGTTCTCAATAATCCATCCAGTATCCGAACCGCTTATCCTGCTCTCAGGGTGGCGGCGATGCTGGAGCCTATCCCAGCAGTCACTGGGCGGCAGGCGGGGAGACACCCTGGACAGGCCGCCGGGCCATCACAGGGCCCACACACACACACACACACACACACACACACACACACACACACACACACACACACACACACACACAGACACCTAGGGACAATTTAGTACGGCCGAGTCACCTGACCTACATGTCTTTGGACTGTGGGAGGACCCGGAGGAAACCCACGCAGAGAACATGCAAACTCCACACAGAGGACGACCCCCCCTCCCCCCCAAGGTTGGACTACCCCGAGGCTTGAACCCAGGACCTTCTTGCTGTGAGGCGACAGCACTAACCACTCTGCCAATGTGCCACACCGTGCTCAGTAATCCAGGTAAGAAAATCACAGAAAATTGAATCAGTTCGGTAATTTGCATATGAAACTGGTCGTTGGTTTGGGTCGTTACGCCACTGTGTTGTTTATGGGGGGGGGGTACCTGCAGTCAGGTGAGACAGAAGAGGTCACTTAGATGATGATGAAACGTTTCTCTCAATAAACGTTGTGTCCAGATGACCTGACTCACCTTCCGGTGATTTTTCCACATAGTTTGGAGAGACTGGACAGATGTTTTGAAAAATGTAACCAGGCTTGGATGTTTTCTTCTTGTACGAGAAGGTTTCCGTCTTGCCACCCTTACCCCATACGAGAGATTTTTGTCACATGTAGGGAGCAACCAGTCTACTACTGCTTTCAGCTGCTCCCGTTAGGGGGCGCCACAGCGGATTATCCGTTTCCATCTCTTCCTGTCCTCTGCATCTTCCTCTGTCACACCAGCCACCTGCATGTCCTCCCTCACCACATCCATAAACCTCCTCTTTGGCCTTCCTCTTCTCCTCTTCCCTGGCAGCTCCATATTCAGCATCCTTCTCCCAGTATACCCAGCATCTCTCCTCCACACATGTCCAAACCATCTCCATCTTGTCTCTCTTGCTTTGTCTCCAAACCGTCCAACCTGAGCTGTCCCTCTAATATACTCCTTCCTAATCCTGTCCTCCTTCATCACTCCCAACGAAAATCTTAGCATAGTAGGGAACAACCAGTACTTGCCAGAAATTCCTGCAGCTACTTCAGTGTTGCCATAGGCCTCTTGGCCTGACCAGTTTTCTTCTTGTCTTCTCATCAATTTTGGAGGGATGTCCTGTTATGGATAATGTCACTATTGTGCCATGATTTCTCCACTTGTTGATGATTGTCTTCACTGTGTTCCATGGTCTATCTAATGCCTTTGAAATGATTTAGTACTCTTCTCCTGATCGACACCTTTCAACACGAGATCCTGTTCATGCTTTGTAAGCTCTGTGTGGACCATGGCTTTTACAGCTGGATGTAGCCAAGATGATGTCAGGAAAATGCGACAGGAACAGCTGAACTTTATTTGAGGTTAATCACAGTCACTTTAATTGATGGCTGGTGATCCCCCCCACCCTTTTTCTCCTAATTGTATCTGGCCAATCATCCCGCTCTTCCGAGCCGTCCCAGTCGCTGCTCCACCCCCTCTGCCGATCCGGGGAGGACTGCAGACTACCACATGCCTCCTCCATACATGTGGAATCTCCATCCGCTCCTTTTCACCTGACAGTGAGGAGTTTCACCAGGGGGACGTAGCACGTGGGAGGATCCCGCTATTCCCCCCAGTCCCCCCCCCCTCTAAACAGGTGCGCCGACCAACCAGAGGAGGCGCTAGTGCAGCAACCAGCACACATACCCACATCCCCCATCAAACCCACAGACATGGCCGATTGTGTCTGTAGGGATGCCTGACCAAGCCGGAGGTAACACGGAGATTCGAACCGGCGATCCCTGTGTCGGTAGTCAATGAAAGAGACCAATAGTACAATGTGAGCAAGTGTCTTTTTCTAGGAATCCCGTTTTGCACATTTGGTGTTGCGTGATATGTAAAACTTTGTACCGTATACGTTGCATTTTTGAATTGCAACTACTTTCTATAGAGTCCAGGGGATCAAACCACTTAGCTGTCGGTTGAACTGGGGTCATTCTACTGTTGCTATCCTGCCAATTAGAGACAAGGGTAGATTGTTCCACCAGGTAAGGTCTTCTTCAATGGATTTAAGTAACAGAGTAAAGTTAGGGGCAAACAGATCTTACAGTCTGGTGGGATATCAATACCCAGGTATCTAATACTACCTGTTGTGATGGTTAAAGGAAGATTCTGAGTTACAGCATTCCAGTTTTTCCCACTGAATGGTAGGACTGTAGTTTTAAACCAGTTTATTGAATAATCTTAAATTTTTGAAAATGTTGATATAAGATTTAATATCTATGGTAGGGATGTTGATGTATTCTGTAGATATAACAAAATGCTGTCTGCATATAAACTGATTTTGTGAACCAAGTTTCCTGTTTGCATGCCAATAATATTACTGCTTTAGTGAATGGCTGCTGTGAGAGGTTCGATGAAGATGGCAAACAGCAGAGGTGAGAGTGGACATCCTTATCTTGTGCCATGTTGTAGGCTAAAACAATGATGTGAACCCATCAGTGATGATAGAAACTGATGTTGATTTGTACAGAATTTTAACCCATCGAATGAGTGACTCTCCCAGACCACATTTCTTGAGTGGTGAAAAGATATGTCCAATTTACTCTATCAAATGCTTTCTCAGCATTTAGTGAAGCAATAAAAGTATTTAGCTTATTCCTTTGGGATATGCTAATCAGACTGAATAAATAGCATGTATTTCTTGAAGAGTGTCTGCCTTTGATAAAGCCTGTTTGGTCTGGGTGAATTATATAAGAAATGACTGATTCAGTTCCGTTGGTTAGTGTTTTACTAATGATCTTTACATCACAATAATCAGGCTTATGGGTATATAACTGGAGGGGATCTTTATTAGGTTTGAGGAAGGCCGAAACGAGAGCAGTATTCATATGTGGAAGTACAGAGGATGATGATTTAATCTCGGTAATCATTCTAAGTATTGTGAGGATAAGATTGCCCAGAAGTGTTAATAGAATTCCACTGGATAGCCATTTGATCCAGGTGATTTATTGTCAGGCATGTATTACACTCATATTCATACTGAACACAATTTCAGTTCAAACAGAGTTCTTTTCATTTTTATTAATGGAGGTAAATAGCAAGCGTACGAACTTGCCAACTATGACACAGGCAACTCACCAGCTTTTTACCACCACATCACATTTCCTTAGTTGAACAGTCACATCCTGAAGTCTTCTCTGCCACGTAATGGTGAGTGCTTTATAGAGCAAAAACTATGATAGCTAATTTCACTGTGTACAGTATATAATAATGAACAGTATGTATCTGGTAAGTACCATAAAAATAGGCGTAACATTTTCTTGCTTTTCACAGGTTTGATACCAAGTAACAATGTTTTTGTTTTCACTCACAGGTCCTACACATGGAAAGAAGAGCTTTCCTGAGTTCTTCCAAGGTTACGGGGAGTCTAATTTGTTGGCCTGCTCTTGGGATAGTTTTGGGAAGTCGGTATTGTCAACGAATGAGTTAATGTTTGAAATATTAGATTCATTATCGTATTGATATAGTTTATTATAAAAAATCCCCCAAAAATGTATTGATCTCTTGTGGTCTGTGTGTTATATTAACATGTAGATGTTTGATGGTTGTGATAAGTGTTTTTTCTTTATACCCTTCCAGTTGGTTGGCAAGAAATTCACGTGTTTTGTCATTAAATTCAAAGTGGTTCACTCTAGCTCGTTGCATGATAAATGTGTCTTTTGATGTATGGTGGTATTGAGTTGGGATTTTATTGTCTGCTTTCGGATTTGCTCAGTGGGTGTTAAGGGCTAGTTGGAGTACAAGTCTTTCATCTTTATTTCTAACTTATTTTGACATTCCCGTTCTTTCTATTTCTTGTGTGTAGAGAATGAAATAACACGACCTCTCAAAACTGCCTTGGCTGTTTCCCAGAGCACCGATGATGAAATTTCTGGAAAGTCATTTAGATTGAAGGATGTCCATTCTCTGCAAAAGAACTAGTTAGATTCGTTGTCTTTCAGAAGTGAACTGTTAAATCGCCACCTACCAGGGGGGTTTGGGGTTATTTACATTAATCAAGCTGAACCTAATCGGCCTGTAATCAGAAATAACAATGGGGTGGATTCCAGGGTTAATACTTTTGGATATAACAGAGTTACTTGTTAAAAAAATGTCAATTCTGGAGATGCTTTTGTGGGGTGCTGAATAATATGAGTAATTTCTGTTATGTGGATTTCTTTGATCGCCAACAACCGCCAAGAGCAAGATCACTCATAAAATGTTTTATAACGTCAGAAGAGCACTAGGACTTGAAATTATTTCTAGTTTGTGAGCAATCTAAATTTGGGTCGAATACTGTGTTAAAGTCCCCTCCTACTATAATATTTGAATCTGAGAATTCCATGAGTTTTGAAAATATAGTGTGAAAAAAAATGAGTCATTCTTACTGGGGCCATGAATATTAGCTATAGTTAATTTTGTGTTTCCTATACTTCCATTAATAACGATGTAGCGCGCTTCTGTGTCAGAGATGGTGGTATTATTCTAATATGGGATGCTTTTATTAATCAATATGGAGATGCCTCTTGTTTCAGAGTTGTATAATACAGAGAAGATCTGACTAACCCAATTAACTTTAAGTTTGAGGTGCTCATATGCAGTGATGTGAGTTTCTCGTAGTAAACAGAAGCTTGGATGTATCCTGGAGAGGTGATTTAGGATTTTACTACGTTTAGCTGGTGAGCCAGCCTATGCTCATCACGTTCCAACTAACAAACTCAATACATGCCATTGTGATTGGTTAAAGGGTGCTGAAGAAATGGGGAACAGATTATTTTCTTTGTATAATGTTTCTTACTTGCAGGTAGTGGAAAGAGTTAGGCTTTGGCAACTTCAACCTTTCTTGGAGTCAGGCAAATGATGCCAGCATGTTGTCAATAAATAATTTGGACAGGGAAGTGAAGCCCAAGGTTTGCCAGACATTGCATGTCCCATCTCTCAAAGATAGAGGAAACAAAATATTATGATAGATTGGGCCAGAGAGCAAAAACTTCTTTAGAGCAAACGTCAGGCAGAACTGATTGAGATTCTGCTTTACTACTGGGTTATTGCTACTCTTACTTAATGTCAATGGGTGGGAGCAGCATAGTAAAGCGTGTAGAGAAGCAGGTTAACAAGACTGACTCTATCTGGACCCATAGAAGTATAAAGTGTATCCAGGTTCAGTTAGCATCTAAAATTCAAGCCCTTTGAAATGTAAAGCCCAAGAGTATGATTGGAGGTGAGGCAGCGCCAGACCCCCTGGCTCTTTTGGTTTCTGTAGGTCCTACCATTTATCGGTACTTTGCACCCCCAGACAAAAGATGAAAATAATTGATTGAGAGAAGGGAAAAATAATTTGGTGATGAAAACAGGTAGACATTGGAAAAAAATACATAAATGTTAGTAGCACATTCATTTTGATGACATTAACCCAACCAGTGAGTGAAAGGGAAAAAGATTTCCCTCTCTAAAGCAACATTTGTTTTAAACTGGTCAGAAAACTTTTGTGTTATTTTAACTCCCAGATATGTGAACATGTCACGGACAACCCTGAACTAAAAATCAGAGAATGAGCTTTCAAGGGCCACCCTCTTAACTGGAAAAATATTGCTCTTCACCAAATTCAGATTGTATCCTGATATTTTGACAAAAGCTTCCAGAACTGTTAAGGCCACCAGCAGATACATATTTGGATTGGAAATAAACAAAAGAAGCTCACCTGCATACAGAGAAATTTTCTTCACTAGCCTCCCCCAAAGAATACCTTAAATATTTTTACTGGACTGTAGTGCAATAAAGAAACTAGCGCAACACCAAGGGTAAGAATGGGCACCCCTTCCTTGTACCATGTTGTAATGTGAAATATTCCAAGGAAATGTTAACTGTCTGCACAGAGGCCATGGGAGCCAAGTGAAGAGCTTTCATCCAAGCAACAAATCTGGGATTAAACCAAAATCTCTCAAGTGTTATCATCAGACAGTCCCACTCGATGCAGTCAAATGCCTTTTTCACTTTGAGTGAGACTACCACCTCAGGATCCACTGAGGACCGAGGGTACAGTACATTAAATAGTTACCTTATATTGGAAAAATAGTGCCTGCTTCTCATGAATCCAGTCTGACTCGAGTGTATTACCTGGTGCAGAATGGCCTCCAGTCTGTTAGTAGTTTGTCCATGATTTTGTAATCTGAATTTAAAAGGGTGATATGATACTAATGTTATAATTTAACTTCATAATTTCACTATAATCAACATCATCATCGTCGTTGTCGTCGTCGTCATTACATTTATATAGTACTGTTCTAGACACCCAAAGCGCTTTACAAAACTAGGCATTAAAATAACCATTGTGCACATTAATGACATCCTAGATCATGATTAACAGAATACTTGGCTATTTTTGGGATCATACTGCTCAGTACTCTCTTTCTTTGTGTGTTTGTGTATGTGTGTGTATTACTATCAGGTATCAGTGAAATCTGTCATGGATTCAGCCGGAGCCTCTGGTTCCTCTTAGCGATCTCCCCGGCTTTGTGTGTCTCTGCACACCAACCACCCCTGCTACACCCACCTGCACACCTCTGCACCACTTGTCTGACAATCACCTGCCAGCCCTCCAGTTCTGCTACACACCTGCTGTTTACTCATTAGTCTCTCTAGTATATATACCAGTTAGCCAGATTGTCAGTTGTGCTCCTTCCAGTTTTTGCATCTTACCTGTGTGTTCTGTTCTGCCTGGTTTTGACTCATGCTTGTAAGTGACCTTGTATTCTGCCTCTCGATCTGTACCTCTGCCTGTTTGGACTGATTTTGAATATTGGAATGAACGGTGTTGTAAACTGCCTAATCCCTTCAGTAAAGTTGCTACTGTTTACTTACTCCAGCCTTTGGTCTCTCATTCTGCATTTGAGCCCTTCCTGACCCGTGACAGAAATCCATCTGCTAGTCTAAAACACCTGTGTGCAGACTGATGGTGTCATGAAAATGGCTGGAAATATTACTGGACACCAGGCTCAATTTGGAGAACTGCCAACCCATGTTGTCTCTTCATTTTGGGTTTCTCAGGGTGAAAATTGCAGTTATTAATGCACCTGCATTTTGAATGTCCCCAGATCCAATTGTCATTTGCAGCTACCGTGGTCAGCTCACTATCGGTTGATGTGTAGATTGGACCATAATGGCCAATGGGAGAGACAAGTCTTAGGAGACAGAGAGGGCTTTTGAAATGGCGACCGCGAAGAAACCCCACACTATTGTATGGGTACGTTGGACAGCTGAGATGGAGGGAAGGCTTGTCGGTATGGATCAAGAACACAACTGCCTATGTAACATTCCTTCCAAGACATATTATAACTGTACAGAAGCAAGTTGTTTCACCATGTCAGTCTCCATTTTGTTTACATCTGCTTCCCCATGAGATCACGTGGGATCACGTGAAGCGGTGCATTGCTCCCTCTAGCATAATAATCTTATTAATATCCTGTAGTGTGTGGTGCACCATTATTTTCAAATCTTGTAGGGTGTAAATGTTTGGGATTCGAGAGAAGACCGTCTGTGAAGATACTCCTTATATGCTTAATGGAACCTGATTTCAGAATTGGCTAGGATTTTAAAATTCCTGTAGTCTGGTAGAGGCATTAGTATGATTCACCTTGAGATCATTTCGGGTTGATTGGTTTGTATCGCTATAATGTTGCACAGCCTCCCTCCTCACAGCACAGTGCCATCCATTCAGGGCATCCATCTCCTGAGAATAACAGGCAAACGGAGCATGAAGGGAAGTCGAGGGGCTGGACCAGGAGAAAATAGCATGACTGTCCAACAGGATGTGCTTAGTTACACACTCTCTGTTACAAGAGCCCAGACAGCCCACCAAGGCCACACTTGGGAGAGGGGAGAAGGGAGGAGGCTACATAAAGAGGTGTGCGTGTGTGTGTGTGTGTGTGTGTGTGTGTGTGTGTGTGTTTGTGTGTGTGTGTGATGGGAGAATAGATATATCGTCTCCTGCTTTTGCCTAAGGGGACTCTGGGACACATCCAAGATGCCAACAGCAGTGACAGCATCATCAACAAACTGTAGCTGCGGTACACACAAACACACACACACATCTATACGCACCCACAAAAACACACATACACACAAACACACAAACACATGCGTAAACTGAGAGCACCGCTGCCGAGGCACCTGAGGAAAACACTCCAAATGTGTTTGGGAACTGCTCCGCCCCAGAAGGGGGGGAACCATTTTCGCTGTTAGTCACACACAGACCAACTCTACACGCATTTCCTCGCCCCCGTCCTGCAGCTGGAGAGTCCTTCTCCCCAGACCCAGTGCCTCAAAGTGAACTATTCAATCTTGTGCAGGAACTTTGGGCTCAATTCCCCCTTCTTTGTCATGCAGTCATGGTCATTAAGCCAATTAGAGCCAAATTACACTAATTGGAGAGGCTTAACAGAGTTTCAGGCTGCTGCTGAAGGTCAAAGAACACCGTCGCTTCTGCCCATAGATCACCCAGTTAAGGTTCCTAGCTTATTGGCATTCAACATCAGCCCACCTGTTTATCCGATGAAGCTACTATCTCCCTCTAAAGTAAGACTTTAAAAACCTGGCGTGTTGCCCAGTTTACCTTTATGGGCCATCTTTCCCTCTCATCTCGCGTTCTCTCTCATCTGTTTTTCATTTCCCAAGCGAGTGATTCAGTCGCTCGATGCAGCATGCTCCCTTTACTCTGAGAACCACCTGAAAAAATAACAGTCTAACCTACATGAGATATGATTATGTGGTGAGGAGAGAAAGAGGAGAGGAAAGGAGAGGAGATGAGGGAGGTATTTCTGTAGATTTTGAATGAAAACATGCTGAGAGCTTTCATCCAGCCGTCCATTATCCAAGCCGCTTATCCGAATTGGGATGGCGGGATGCCGGAGCCTACCCTAGCAGTCATTGGGTGGCAGGCGGGGAGACACCCTGGACAGGCTGCACACACACACACACACACACACACACACACACACACACACACACACACACACACACACACACACACACACACATTTACACCTAGGGACAATTTAGTACGGCTGAGTCACCTGACCTACATGTGTTCGGACTGTGGGAGGAAACCCACGCAGACACGGGGAGACCATGCAAACTCCACATGGAGGACGACCCGGGACGACCCCCACGGTTGGACTACCCCGGGGGCTCGAACCCAGGACCTTCTTGCTGTGAGGCCACCGTGCTAACCACTGCGCCACCGTGCCGTGTACAAATGTGCACGTACAAATGTGTGGTACAAGGTACATGTACATTTCCGTGTAGAAAGTTTTCAAAAACCCAAACCGTATCCGGTTCAGTAGCAGCACCGCCAGTCTCCTAACGACCTCCGGTGCCTGCCACTTTCACAATATTCGGCCACATTAAAGCACATTGAACTTCATAATATTCACGCTAATTCAGAATATTTACTCTATTTCCTGCATGGGTGCAAAGTAATTAGTAGCAGATATTAAACTAAATGCAGGGAAATGTGTGCCAGTGAGGGGGTGGCATCAATCAAGGAGGCCAAATATGTAATGGTGCCGTAGTGATCTCACGGGAGCAGTAATGTCAGTCGCACACATTCCCAGTGACATAACAACACGTACAAGTGGAGACGGACGGGGGGGGGGACGAGTTCAGCGTAAGCTGGCGTATCGACATGTTAGAAAAAAGGGAATGAATGAACTCAAAGTGTAGAGTGGAGGAGGGAGAGGAATTTGAGGACTTCTGTGGTGGAGAACGGGCGTAGGGAGAACACAGGGAGGGAGGGAGTGAAAGAAAAGGGGCAGAAAGAGAAAGAGAGAAGAGAGAAGAGAGAGATGGGGGTCCATAGAGAAACATATGCTGAAGATGAGGACTTCCCAAGAAGAGTTTTAATATTTCATGCGTCCTAGATTCAACCGCTCCCCCGGGGAAGGCGAGAGGAGCGAGGAGGCAGGGACGGAGAGGAGAGAGGAGGCAAGGACGGAGAGGAGAGAGGAGGCAGGGCCGGAGAGGAGAGAGGAGGCAGGGACGGAGAGGAGCGAGGAGGCAGGGCCGGAGAGGAGAGAGGAGGCAGGGCCGGAGAGGAGAGAGGAGGCAGGGACGGAGAGGAGCGAGGAGGCAGGGACGGAGAGGAGAGAGGAGGCAGGGCCGGAGAGGAGAGAGGAGGCAGGGACGGAGAGGAGAGAGGAGGCAGGGACGGAGAGGAGAGAGGAGGCAGGGACGGAGAGGAGAGAGGAGGCAGGGACGGAGAGGAGCGAGGAGGCAGGGACGGAGAGGAGCGAGGAGGCAGGGCCGGAGAGGAGAGAGGAGGCAGGGACGGAGAGGAGCGAGGAGGCAGGGACGGAGAGGAGCGAGGAGGCAGGGCCGGAGAGGAGCGAGGAGGCAGGGCCGGAGAGGAGAGAGGAGGCAGGGCCGGAGAGGAGAGAGGAGGCAGGGACGGAGAGGAGCGAGGAGGCAGGGACGGAGAGGAGCGAGGAGGCAGGGACGGAGAGGAGAGAGGAGGCAGGGACGGAGAGGAGCGAGGAGGCAGGGCCGGAGAGGAGAGAGGAGGCAGGGCCGGAGAGGAGAGAGGAGGCAGGGCCGGAGAGGAGAGAGGAGGCAGGGACGGAGAGGAGCGAGGAGGCAGGGCCGGAGAGGAGAGAGGAGGCAGGGACGGAGAGGAGAGAGGAGGCAGGGACGGAGAGGAGCGAGGAGGCAGGGACGGAGAGGAGAGAGGAGGCAGGGACGGAGAGGAGAGAGGAGGCAGGGACGGAGAGGAGCGAGGAGGCAGGGACAGAGAGGAGCGAGGAGGCAGGGCCGGAGAGGAGCGAGGAGGCAGGGACGGAGAGGAGAGAGGAGGCAGGGCCGGAGAGGAGCGAGGAGGCAGGGACGGAGAGGAGAGAGGAGGCAAGGACGGAGAGGAGAGAGGAGGCAGGGCCGGAGAGGAGAGAGGAGGCAGGGACGGAGAGGAGCGAGGAGGCAGGGCCGGAGAGGAGAGAGGAGGCAGGGCCGGAGAGGAGCGAGGAGGCAGGGCCGGAGAGGAGCGAGGAGGCAGGGACGGAGAGGAGCGAGGAGGCAGGGACGGAGAGGAGAGAGGAGGCAGGGCCGGAGAGGAGAGAGGAGGCAGGGCCGGAGAGGAGCGAGGAGGCAGGGACGGAGAGGAGCGAGGAGGCAGGGACGGAGAGGAGCGAGGAGGCAGGGCCGGAGAGGAGAGAGGAGGCAGGGACGGAGAGGAGCGAGGAGGCAGGGACGGAGAGGAGAGAGGAGGCAGGGACGGAGAGGAGCGAGGAGGCAGGGACGGAGAGGAGAGAGGAGGCAGGGCCGGAGAGGAGAGAGGAGGCAGGGACGGAGAGGAGCGAGGAGGCAGGGCCGGAGAGGAGCGAGGAGGCAGGGACGGAGAGGAGCGAGGAGGCAGGGCCGGAGAGGAGAGAGGAGGCAGGGACGGAGAGGAGCGAGGAGGCAGGGACGGAGAGGAGAGAGGAGGCAGGGACGGAGAGGAGCGAGGAGGCAGGGACGGAGAGGAGCGAGGAGGCAGGGACGGAGAGGAGCGAGGAGGCAGGGCCGGAGAGGAGAGAGGAGGCAGGGACGGAGAGGAGCGAGGAGGCAGGGACGGAGAGGAGAGAGGAGGCAGGGACGGAGAGGAGCGAGGAGGCAGGGCCGGAGAGGAGAGAGGAGGCAGGGCCGGAGAGGAGCGAGGAGGCAGGGACGGAGAGGAGCGAGGAGGCAGGGACGGAGAGGAGAGAGGAGGCAGGGACGGAGAGGAGCGAGGAGGCAGGGACGGAGAGGAGAGAGGAGGCAGGGCCGGAGAGGAGAGAGGAGGCAGGGACGGAGAGGAGCGAGGAGGCAGGGCCGGAGAGGAGAGAGGAGGCAGGGACGGAGAGGAGCGAGGAGGCAGGGCCGGAGAGGAGAGAGGAGGCAGGGCCGGAGAGGAGAGAGGAGGCAGGGCCGGAGAGGAGCGAGGAGGCAGGGCCGGAGAGGAGAGAGGAGGCAGGGACGGAGAGGAGCGAGGAGGCAGGGCCGGAGAGGAGATAGGAGGCAGGGCCGGAGAGGAGAGAGGAGGCAGGGCCGGAGAGGAGCGAGGAGGCAGGGCCGGAGAGGAGAGAGGAGGCAGGGACGGAGAGGAGCGAGGAGGCAGGGCCGGAGAGGAGAGAGGAGGCAGGGACGGAGAGGAGCGAGGAGGCAGGGACGGAGAGGAGCGAGGAGGCAGGGCCGGAGAGGAGAGAGGAGGCAGGGCCGGAGAGGAGCGAGGAGGCAGGGACGGAGAGGAGCGAGGAGGCAGGGACGGAGAGGAGAGAGGAGGCAGGGACGGAGAGGAGCGAGGAGGCAGGGACGGAGAGGAGAGAGGAGGCAGGGCCGGAGAGGAGAGAGGAGGCAGGGCCGGAGAGGAGAGAGGAGGCAGGGCCGGAGAGGAGAGAGGAGGCAGGGCCGGAGAGGAGCGAGGAGGCAGGGCCGGAGAGGAGAGAGGAGGCAGGGACGGAGAGGAGCGAGGAGGCAGGGCCGGAGAGGAGATAGGAGGCAGGGCCGGAGAGGAGAGAGGAGGCAGGGCCGGAGAGGAGCGAGGAGGCAGGGCCGGAGAGGAGAGAGGAGGCAGGGACGGAGAGGAGCGAGGAGGCAGGGCCGGAGAGGAGAGAGGAGGCAGGGACGGAGAGGAGCGAGGAGGCAGGGACGGAGAGGAGCGAGGAGGCAGGGACGGAGAGGAGAGAGGAGGCAGGGACGGAGAGGAGCGAGGAGGCAGGGCCGGAGAGGAGAGAGGAGGCAGGGACGGAGAGGAGAGAGGAGGCAGGGACGGAGAGGAGAGAGGAGGCAGGGACGGAGAGGAGCGAGGAGGCAGGGCCGGAGAGGAGAGAGGAGGCAGGGCCGGAGAGGAGCGAGGAGGCAGGGACGGAGAGGAGAGAGGAGGCAGGGACGGAGAGGAGCGAGGAGGCAGGGCCGGAGAGGAGCGAGGAGGCAGGGCCGGAGAGGAGCGAGGAGGCAGGGACGGAGAGGAGCGAGGAGGCAGGGACGGAGAGGAGAGAGGAGGCAAGGACGGAGAGGAGCGAGGAGGCAGGGCCGGAGAGCGGGACGGGGACGGGGAGCGAGAGAACGACTGAATGATTTACGAAATTGGAACATGAACATGCAATTGGTGTGAGTTACACCATGTCCCCCTCGGAGGATGAAAGTAAGACTACATCAGGTCATTTGGTTCTGAAAACCCCACAGGAGCTGCCAGGAATATGTGCCAGTTTAATGTGGAGCTGAAGCCCAAGGCGGCGGGCGGGCGGGCGAACGGACACACACGATAAGGAGACTTTCTGTCTGTGAACGTTTGTTCAGTCTAAAACTGAGGGGACTGATGCTGTGCAGGCCAGCTGATACACTAGAAGGGTATGAGAGTGTTTAGCATGTCCGAACCCACAGGAAGCATCAAGTAATACACACAAAACCCCCACACGTCATGTGACATCCACTGGACACTGGACACAGTTAACTCTGCAAAACGTCACAGCTACCTTTCACCCCTAGGGTGCCTTGCAGCATCTTTACCAGTGTCAGCATGTTTGTATGGTTGTAATCATCCATCCATCCATTCTCCATCTATTATCCATCCATCCATTCTCCATCCATCCATTCTCCATCTATTATCCATCCATCCATTCTCCATCCATCCATAATCCATCCATCCATTATCCATCCATCCATTATCCATCCATCCATTATCCATCCATCCATTATCCATCCATCCATTCTCCATCTATTATCCATCCATCCATTCTCCATCCATCCATTCTCCATCCATCCATTCTCCATCCATCCATTATCCATCCATCCATTATCCATCCATCCATTCTCCATCCATCAATTATCCATCCATTCTCCATCCGTCCATTATCCATCCATCCATTCTCCATCCATTCTCCATCCATCCATTATCTATCCATCCATTCTCCATCCATCCATTATCCATCCATCCATTCTCCATCCATTCTCCATCCATCCATTATCCATCCATCCATTTTCCAGCCGTCCATTATCCATCCATTCTCCATCCATCCATTCTCCATCCATCCATTATCCATCCATCCATTCTCCATCCATCCGTTATCCATCCATCCATTCTCCATCCATCCATTATCCATCCATCCATTCTCCATCCATCCATTCTCCATCCATCCATTCTCCATCCATCCATTATCCATCCATCCATTCTCCATCCATCCATTCTCCATCCATCCATTATCCAAACCGCTTATCCTTACTCAGGGTGGCAGGGATGCTGGAGCCTATCCCAGCAGCCATTGGGCGGTAGGCCGGGAGACACCCTGGACAGGCTGCCAGTCCATCACAGGGCCAACACACACACACACACACACACACACACACACACACACACACACACACACACACACACACACACACATTCATACCTAGGGACAATGTAGTACGGTGATCCACCTGACCTACAGGTCTTTGGACTGTGGGAGGAAACCGGAGCCCCCGGAGGAAACCCACACAGACACGGGGAGAACATGTAAACTCCACACAGAGGACGACCCGGGACGACCCCCCCCCCCAAGGCTGGACAACCCCGGGGCTCGAACCCAGGACCTTCTTGCTGCGAGGCGACCGTGCTAACCACCGCGCCACCCAGTCGTAACATCTCCTACAAAATATTTCCTGTTCGTAAGCAGAACACTTGTACCAAAAGAAGCACAAATTAAAATTCAATACACGTCTTTACCCAGGCTGCACATTTTGCTCTAACCACTGCACTCCTCTTCTTGTGTTCAGGGAGAAGGGTACAGCAGGGCCACGCGTGCCACGGGACCCTCAAAGCCCCTGCAAACACTGAGGATGAGTTTTCACCTCGCGCAGGAGGAAGAAAGCCTTCAGCTTAACACGCAGAAGCTTCAACACGTTACCAGAGGACCGGCTAATGGCAGCAGACAAAGAGATGGACAAAGACGAATGTGTGTCGTAAAAAGAGAGATAACTTAAATAATGATGGATGAGACGGCAAAACGGAGAGAGGGCCGGAGAACAAACATGTGCTTATGTGATGACGTGCTGATGGAACGGCAACCGAAACACGCCGCCACAGCCGCCACTGCCAAACGGGACGACTGACAACTTTCTCTGAGCGCCATTGACGAGAGAATCGAACAGAACAGAATAAAATAAAACAGAATTTGCCAGTGAGAGTAAGGTGCAGGTGGAGGAGAGCCTGGAGAGGTAGAGGTATGCACTGGAGAGAAGAGGAATGAAAGTCAGTAGGAGCAAGAGGGAATACCTATGTGTGAATGAGAGGGAGGACAGTGGAATGGTGAGGATGCAAGGAGTGGAGGTGATGAAGATGGATGAGTTTAAATACTTGGGGTCAACTGTCCAAAGTAACGGGGAGTGCAGGAGAGAGGTGAAGAAGAGAGTGCAGGCAGGGTGGAGTGGGTGGAGAAGAGTGTCAGGAGTGATGTGTGACAGAAGGGTACCAGCAAGAGTTAAAGGGAAGGTTTACAAGATGGTAGTGAGACCAGCTATGTTGTATGGTTTGGAGACAGTGGCACTGATGAAAAGACAGGAGGTGGAGGTGGAGGTGGCAGAGTTGAAGATGATAAGATTTTCATTGGGAGTGATGAAGGAGGACAGGATTAGGAACCAGTATATTAGAGGGACAGCTC
This sequence comes from Lampris incognitus, assembly GCF_029633865.1. Classification (NCBI taxonomy): domain Eukaryota; kingdom Metazoa; phylum Chordata; class Actinopteri; order Lampriformes; family Lampridae; genus Lampris; species Lampris incognitus. The sequence goes on from NC_079216.1 coordinate 65,974,953, forward strand.
AGGTTGGACGGTTTGGAGACAAAGCAAGAGAGACAAGATGGAGATGGTTTGGACATGTGTGGAGGAGAGATGCTGGGTATACTGGGAGAAGGATGCTGAATATGGAGCTGCCAGGGAAGAGGAGAAGAGGAAGGCCAAAGAGGAGGTTTATGGAGGTGGTGAGGGAGGACATGCAGGTGGCTGGTGTGACAGAGGAAGATGCAGAGGACAGGGAGAGATGGAAACAGATGATCCACTGTGGCGCCCCCTAACGGGAGCAGCTGAAAGTAGTAGCAGTAGTAGTAGTAGTAGTACTAGTAGTAGTAGTAGTAGTGGTGGTAATAGTAGTAGTGCAGTAGTAGTAGTAGTAGTAGTAGTGTAGTAGTGGTAATAGTAGTAGTGCAGTAGTAGTAGTAGTAGTAGTAGTGTAGTAGTGGTAATAGTAGTAGTGCAGTAGTAGCAGTAGTAGCAGTAGTAGTAGTGTAGTAGTGGTAATAGCAGTAGTAGTAGTAGTAGTGTAGTAGTGGTAATATTAGTAGTGCAGTAGTAGCAGTAGTAGCAGTAGTAGTAGTAGTAGTACTAGTAGTAGTAGTAGTAGTGGTGGTAATAGTAGTAGTGCAGTAGTAGTAGTAGTAGTAGTAGTGTAGTAGTGGTAATAGTAGTAGTGCAGTAGTAGTAGTAGTAGTAGTAGTGTAGTAGTGGTAATAGTAGTAGTGCAGTAGTAGCAGTAGTAGCAGTAGTAGTAGTGTAGTAGTGGTGTAGTAGTGGTAATAGTAGTAGTAGTAGTAGTAGTGTAGTAGTGGTAATATTAGTAGTGCAGTAGTAGCAGTAGTAGTAGTAGTAGTGTAGTAGTGGTAATAGTAGTAGTGCAGTAGTAGCAGTAGTAGTAGTAGTAGTGTAGTAGTGGTAATAGTAGTAGTGCAGTAGTAGCAGTAGTAGCAGTAGTAGTAGTGTAGTAGTGGTGTAGTAGTGGTAATAGTAGTAGTAGTTGTAGTAGTAGTGTAGTAGTGGTAATAGTAGTAGTGTAGTAGTAGTAGTGTAGTAGAAGTTTGCCTGATATTTATTATGCATATCATTATGTATAACATGTATGTATACTTGGCACTGAAACCTTATTTCTGGTTGACCTTGGGTTTACTTTGCAACACTGTGTGCAGGAAGGACACAGAGAGAACTACACAGACAACGAAACCTCACGGTAAACAAAACATCCAAGCTGTTTTATTTGCTGGATGTTGTGATTTGATACTGTCCTCCACCGAAACACCACCCCATAGGTGGTTTGGACAAGCAGCTTGTTACGACCTATAGTGTCGTTTTAAGCTCCTTCCTCGCGCTCCTCCATAATTATAACACGTTACTTCCCCTGTAACAATAAGCATCTCCTTCCATAAGCTCTCGCGATAAGGAATATTAATAAAAGCAAAGTTTAATGTCATATAGCGGTTATAATGTCCACGCTAGCCGACTTTCTAACTTTTGCCCAGTGGCGGCTGGTGCTAAAATATTTGGGGGGGGGGCAATGTACCTTGGTGCAGCACACCTGACAGCTGCTTTAGTGTCCGCACAGTCACAGAGTTATTAAGAAGGACAATGTAGCCTACAGATTTTATCAGGGTTGGTGGACGGTGGATGATTGACAGATGAGACGAGGCGTCATGGTGGGTGTAAACATGATTGACAGCCACGAGAATTATCCAATCACATGAGATCAAAAAACGTTAAAACAATACAAATTCACTGCCAATACGAGCGGGAGTGTCTGGGGCAGCACAGAACTGCGCCCCCTGGAAAATCTGAAGAAACCAATCAGACAGCAGCCTCAGGTCACCTGCTCGCCACAAGTTTGAGGGCTTATATAAGGTATCGTCTGGCCGGCGCCCCTCACCCAGGAAGTATATGTATTCAGACAGGAAGTATGTGTATACAGACAGGAAGTATATGTACACAGACAGAAATCAACCAAATATCATTTGAATCAATATTTAATGCTGCTGACAGGCGCTCACAGACTGAACACACTTTTATTTAAATTATTTGCATTACACAACTAAATTATATTTAACATGTTTAAGTAGATTTTCATCTTTTGATATTTGAAGGGGGCGGCACCCCAGCGCCCCGTACTGGCCAGCCGCCACTTCTTGGCTAATGTTAAGTTAGCTCTTATGACGTCATTCATAGGTAAACACACTGCCAGTAGCAACCTTAGTTACTACACTAGACAGCCAAACAACACAAAAACACACTGACTACATGTTCTACTGTTGTCGAATTGTTTTAAAAACCCACCATGCACAGAGGCGAAAAGTATCTGTGTCATATCTCCTGCCGCCGGTAGGGGCGCCAATTTAGGAAACGCTCCTGGGGGTCTTATTAGAGGACAAACGACCTGTGTGGTCGTATGGGTTGGAGGACTTGTTCACCAGAAAGGGGCTGCCAGTATCACCTGTATTGTCTCTGCCACATTGTCAGACAGCTAATTAGTGTGAGAAGTAATGTTTCTGTGACCTCTGGGATTGTGTGTGTGTGTGTGCGTGTGTGTGTGTCTGTGTGTATCTGTATGCCCGTTTGTCAATTTCAACCCGGTATCACGCCAAAGCGTGTAACACACCCGCCGGTCCAGCGTGTCAGCGTCACGGTTTGCCTCGCTCAGGCGTGAAAAGTACACGCGTGTATGACGGTGCAGTGCCAGCAGGGGGCGATGATTGAGAGGTGAAGGCGGGTTAGGGTTAGGGTTGGGGTTGGGGTTAAGGCTAGGGGAGGGATTTTGGAAAATGCTGTATGATTCTTTTCCTCCGTGGGGAGTTTCTGGCATTGAGTTAATCATCGCCCCCTGCTGGCACTGCACCGTCATACACGCGTGTACTTTTCACGCCTGAGCGAGGCAAACCGTGATACTGACACGCTGGACCGGCGGGTGTACTACACGCTTCGGCGTGATACCGGTCCATTTCCGTGCGTCCATCTTGTCCCCCTGCGTATCAGTTAGTGTCTGGGTGTCTGGGTGCCTCCTCCGGAGGTGTTGTGTGGGTACTGACAGCGTCTGGTGTTCAGCAGAGCCTGGGTGCCTGCAGCCTCTGACCCTCTTAATCAGCTCAGCCTCAGCCCACAAGAACTCTCCACTCCATCTTAATTAATCCCGTTACATCGGTGGGGCGTGGCTCTGCATGTCAATGTTCTGCACCTCGACAAACATGGCAGCATGATGACAGCCCCAACTCTCTTCACACACCATTGTGTTAGTGCGCCTGCTGGACTTGAGTAGCTCTCCTGCACTCTCTTGCATGGGTGGGTGTGTGTGTGCAGACCTGCAGGTCTCACACACCTGTCCACCTGCAGCGCTGGTAACAACTGCCATAAAAAACAATTTAGAGGTTAGGGGAAGCCTGACCTCTCTGCTGGCTGTCCCTCTGTGTTACCTTGAGGGCTCGTCCGGTGGTTGGCTTCACTTATTCGGTGCTGTAGAAGTAACTGTCCGCGACCCGTCCCTACAAAACCAAACCAGCCAGGACTAACGAATTACAGTGGCTGTATATTTCTTTTCTTTTCCTTTTTTTTTTGGGGGGGGGGGTTCCCCCTTTTCCTCCCCAATTGCATCGGGCCAATTACCCCACTCTTCCGAGCTGTCCCGGGTCGCTCCTCCACCCCCTCTGCCGATCCGGGGAGGGCTGCAGACTACCACATGTGGAGCCGCCAGCCGCTTCTTTTCACCTGACAGTGAGGAGTTTCACCAGGGGGACGTAGCACGTGGGAGGATCATGCTATTCCCCCCCCCCCCCAGTTACCCCTCCGCCCCAGAACAAGCTCGTGTCCTGGTCGCTGCACTAGCACCTCCTCTGATCGGTTGGGGCGCCTGATCGGGGCGGGGGGTTAGCGTGATCCTCCCACGTGCTACAGCCCCCTGGTGAAGCGCCTCACTGTCAGGTGAAAAGAGGCGGCTGGCGACTCCACATGTATCGGAGGAGGCTTGTGTTGAGCCCCGTCTCACCAATCTGCACAAATAACACGATATTACACTTTCACACTGCCTGGAACGCATACACCAAAATCCAGGTTTGCGTGCTGATGGGTGTCTCCCCGCCAGCCGCCCAGTGACTGCTGGGATAGGCTCCAGCATCCCCGTCACCCCGAGAGCAGGAGTTCACATAATGGATGGATGGATGGATGGATGATACGCCAGTCCTTTCCATTAACTTCTGTGAGGAGGATGCGTCCAAATACCACGTGTCACCTTGAACAGTCACGACGTCACCCGCGAGGCTCAGTTCGCCCGCGAGGCTCAGTTCGCCCGCGAGGCTCAGGTCGCCCAGTTCACCTGATGCACGGACACCCACAAACAGGTAAGCAGGGCAAACAATCTCTTCTGTAATTAAATCATGGTACTAACGGTAGTATTTTATTAACCCTGACCCTACCGTGACCGTGACCCTGACCATGACACTGACCCTAGCCCTGACCCTAACCCTGACCCTAACACTGACCCTGACCCTAACCCTGACCGTAGCCCTGACCCTAACCCTGACCCTAACACTGACCATGACCCTAACCCTGACCGTAGCCCTGACCCTAACCCTGACCCTAACACTGACCATGACCCTAACCCTGACCATAGCCCTGACCCTAACCCTGACCCTAACACTGACCATGACCCTAACCCTGACCGTAGCCCTGACCCTAACCCTGACCCTAACACTGACCATGACCCTAACCGTAGCCCTGACCCTAACCCTGACCGTAGCCCTGACCCTAACCCTGACCCGAACACTGACCCTGACACTAACCCTGACCCTAACACTGACCCTAACCCTATCCCTGACCCTGACCCTAACCGTAGCCCTGACCCTGACACTGACCCTAACCCTAACACTGACCCTGACCCTAGCCCTGACCCTAACACTGACCCTAACACGGACCCTGACCCTAGCCCTGACCCTAACCCTGACCCTAACACTGACCCTGACCCTAACACTGACCCTAACACTGACCCTAACACGGACCCTGACCCTAGCCCTGACCCTAACCCTGACCCTAACACTGACCCTGACCCTAGCCCTGACCCTAACCCTGACCCTAACACTGACCCTAACCCTGACCCTAACCCTGACCCTAACACTGACCCCAACACTGACCCTAACGCTGACCCTAACCCTGACCCTAACACTGACCCTAACCCTGACCCTAACACTGACCCTAGCCCTGACCCTAACACTGACCCTAACCCTGACCCTAACCCTGACCCTAACACTGACCCCAACACTGACCCTAACGCTGACCCTAACCCTGACCCTAACACTGACCCTAACCCTGACCCTAATGGTGACGTGTTATTTGTACACAGATTGGTGAGACCGGGTTGAGGACACATACCCACACCCGGCTTCACACCTGCAGACACGGCCAGTTGTGTCTGTAGGGACGCTCGACCAAGCTGGAGGTAACACGGGGATTTGAACCGGCGACCGGAATAGACCGCTACGCTACCCGGACGCCCACGTGGTGTTTACTTCTGACCCTGGACCTGACCCCTTCCTCCAGCTGGAAGCTCATTAAAAAAAGAGGGACAGAGAGAGTTGTGTCAGTAAAAATAGGAGACGATCAATTAAAACAGAACAAAATGCCACATAATGTCTGCCGGAGCGCTGCTTACTTTATCTAGTATATGTTTTAATGTCCTGCCGCCCCTCCATGTGGGCATAATGGCGGGAGATATTATTTGGATATTCCTTTATTATCTCCCAGACTCAGCTCCCAGACCAGCAGCGTAGGAAAGACACGTATCTCTGGGCGGCTTTTCTCTTTCCATCACCGCCGGACAATTACAATATTTATGAGACGAGTCCTGCTGTAGAGGGACGCTGTTTTATTCTATAGCCATTTCTTTCCCCTTGTTGTAGTCCGGCTTTTTTTTTCCGTATTTTTAATGAAACACCGCCAAGAAAATCACTCAAGCATTTGTCAGTGTAATTGTACAGCACAATGCCATGAATGGGTATGAGCCCCCGCTTCAAACTGCTGACAGGCACAGAATAAAACACCTCACACTGAACAGGGGATTAGGAGAGGGGGGGGGAGAGAAAGAGAGAGGGGGAGAGAGGGGGAGAGGAGGAGAGAGTGAAAGAGAGAGAGGGAGAGACAGAGGGAGATGGGGAGAGAGCAAGAGAGAGCAAGAGAGAATGAAAGGGAGAGAGAGAGAGAGTAAAAGAGGGAGAGACAGAGGGAGAGAGAGGAGGAGAGGAGGAGAGAGAAAGAAAGAGTGAAAGAGAGAGGAAGAGACAGAGACAGAGGGAGAGACAGAGGGAGAGGGGGAGAGAAAGAGAGAGTGAAAGAGAAAGTGAAAGAGAGGGAGAGACAGAGGGAGAAACAGAGGGAGAGAGGGGGAGAGAAAGAGAGAGTGAAAGAGAGAGGGAGAGAGAGAGAGTAAAAGAGAGGGAGAGACAGAGGGAGAGAGAGGGGGAGAGGAGGAGAGAGAAAGAGAGAGTGAAAGAGAGAGGGAGAGACAGAGACAGAGGGAGAGACAGAGGGAGAGAGGGGGAGAGAAAGAGAGAGTGAAAGAGAGAGGGAGAGACAGAGGGAGAGAGAGGGGGAGAGGGGGAGAGAAAGAGAGAGTGAAAGAGAGAGGGAGAGACAGAGGGAGAGAGAGGCGGAGAGGGGGAAGAGCAAGAGAGAGCAAGAGAGAATGAAAGGGAGAGAGAGAGAGAGAGAGAGGGAGAGAGGGAAGCAGTGTGTGTGTGTGTGTGTGTGTGTCCTTCTTATTATTCCCTTTTAAGTCTTTAGAATAAATGACTATTTTAACAGAGTGGGAACGAGGCGCTCGTTTCTCGGACCTTTTCCATGAGTCAGAAGAGGAGCCGGAGGGCCTCCTTTAAAGTTGCTGTTTTGTTAAGAAACACAACTGCCTCCGAGGCCCGACGCGTCCCCCTGTTACTCGCAGTGAGTCACTTCCACTTATTAAAGGACTAATGTAAGTAGATTTTTCTGTAATTTTGGTAATCGCCCCGTCTCAGAGGCCCATGACCGTGTGTCCCGTTGCATCCCCGAGTGCAGTCCAGGGCCGGTGGAGACGTGGACCTTACAGAGCCCCAACCACTTTCCCATGTCCGCCATTTCCCCTTCAGCACATCTGCCTCTCATGGCGGCACGGTGGCGCAGTGGTTAGCACTGTCGCCCCACAACAAGAAGGTCCTGGGTTCGAACCCCGGGGTTGTCCAACCTTGGGGGTCATCCCAGGTCGTCCTGTGTGGAGTCTGCACGTTCTCCCCGTGTCTGCGTGGGTTTTCTCCGGGTGCTCCGGTTTCCCCCACCATCAAAAAGACATGTTAGGGTTAATACTCCTGTCTGTGCCCCTGAGCAAGGCATGGCAGGGAGAACCGGAGGTGGTCCCCGGGCGCTGCACGGCGGCTGCCCACTGCTCCTAGCCACACAGCTAGGATGGGTTAAACGCAGAGAGGACTGTCCCCACGGGGGTGAACAAAGTGTCTCAAAATCACAGATTCTCCCCGACTCGCCACAGGCTTTTCTCTCGTACCTCGTTTGTTGCTCCCCAAGCGTGACTAGTCAGTGACTGGTCGTTCCCCAGGCTTCCCCGGATGCTTGCTTCCTGTGACTGTTCGCCATCACAGACGTTTTGCATCTACTATGTTCCGGTGTGGGAAAACGGCGGCGCGAACTCAGGTTTGCGGCAGCCTCACCCAGTGCCGACTATGGACTGTCTTTGTCCACGTCCGAGTTTGTGTCATCGTGTGAAGAATTATGTCTGTGATGGCTGGGGGAGCCTGGTCTGCTGCGTCCTGTGGGCCCAGGGCCCTGCCTGGAGCTGTGCCCGAAGAGGACACACCGCGGGCGGTCTAACAGGACGCGGAAGCGGGGCGGGCTAAGCTAACTGCTAGCCCATGCAGACCGGCGGTTCTGATAACATCGAGGGCGGTCTGACAGCGACCTCGCCCAGCATCAACTGTGCAGTGTTTTTGTCTGCGTCTGCGTTTGTGTCGTCGTGTGGAGTGCGGGGGAGGTGTGTTGAGGGTGTCTGGCTGGGAGAGCTGGCGTTGGATCGGCTGGGGGAGCCTGGTCTGCTGCGTCCGGTGGGCCCAGGGACCACGGCCCTGCCTGGAGCTGCGCCCGAAGAGGACACACCGCGGGCGGTCTGACAGGGCGCGGAAGCGGGGCGGGCTAAGCTAACTGCTAGCCCATGCAGACTGGCGGTTCTGATAACACCGAGGGTGGTCTGACAGGGCACGGAAGCGGGGCAGGCTAAGCTAACTGCTAGCCCATGCAGACCGGCGGTTCTGATAACACCGAGGGCGGTCTGACAGGGCGCGGAAGCGGGGCGGGCTAAGCTAACTGCTAGCCCATGCAGACCGGCGGTTCCCACCAGCCACGATGGCTGGCGTTCGCTCTCTGGACAGAGGCATTTTTGGACTGTGTTGCTGACTGTGTTTTGGGTTTTTTTTGGTTTGTTATCTCTGTTTTTGTATGTTCTTGGCGGTGCCGGGTTATTAGACATGTGTTTTTTTGTCCGTTGTGTTGCGCCGCTGTGGGCTGGAGGGAGAAACGACATTTCGTCTCTTCTGTGTACGCGAGTACACGAAGGAGATGACGATACGCTGTTCCTGATTGCTGAGCCCTGCTTCTCTGGGGACCAGTCACAGGCAATGGCTGTGATTCAGACATGAAGAACTGACCAGTCCAGACCTGACTGAGATGTCACCCAGAGTCCCGAGGAAACCTCCCCCCCCCCATCATTTATATCCGGTCCACTGCTGAAGTCCTGTTGGATGTGTGTACCTGCTGTGTGGAGGAGCACGGTGGACGTGTCGCTTCCGCTGTGAGAATGAGTGGGTTCCCTTCGCAGTTTGTCGACTGGGTCCCCGTCGCCACTGCAGTCGTTTAGCTCCGCACACGGGATCTCACGAGACGGCGCATATCGTCAAACGTCATCCGCAGAGAATATGACCGCCGTCGATTCACATTTGCATGAGAAAATAACATGACTCACAACACGTTAAGGCAAACCGAAAGGGAAAGGCATTCCCATCGAGAGCCATGTGTGAGAAGCAACTGAATAAATATGTTTTTCTATTCTTCTTGTTTTTCAGTCACAGCCAGACAGGGGATTGAATTTAGGTATTCAAGAATTATTCCGAGTCTATCCAGTTATGTCTGTCCCATTACACCTTGGGAATGAACAGAGTGTAACCAAGTGCTCTTCCCTCTGCTCCAGCCTTCATCTTCAAATACCTTCTTCTCTGTTTTACAGTCTATGTACATGTGAGTAATTGCCACTGACTCTGTGTAAATAGATGTGTCACATCGAATCAGGCATCCTCTGTAATTTCATCCTCTTCCCATAAGGGCGCCGCTGACATTCCCTTTTGACCAGTTGCCTGTGACACTGCTCACATCAGCCTGTGTGTGTGTATAGGGGTGTTTTTGTGAGTCTTTATGCGAACTTGCTCATTGTGCATGTGTGCATGCCTACATCTTATGTACGGATGGAGACTGAATGTGACGGTGTCCTTCACTCTGGCTGACTGAAGGCTACAAAAGCGCCATTATCCCTCAGAAAAGAAACCCACATCATAACGCCGTAAAGCTAAATTACATTATTTAATTCCTCCCGCGGTGTACCTGGGTTCAAGGTCACCAATTGAAAATGAATGAGGGCCCCGTTTCCTTGGTCTCTAATCTATATCTGTGAGGCCGCAAAAGTATTCTCAGTGCATCTTTAACGCTATTCTATTTGCTGTGAGTATTTGTGGGTATTTATAAGTATATCACTTTATTGCATGGGTATATTTATATTTACATTTTTAGATAGCTATTCAAATTGTGTGCAAGCATTGCATAACTTGTCCACTCCCTAATCCACATCCCCTATTCAAGTCACACAATTAAGGCTCAAGACTTGAGAATTAAGACTGATTAGACAATAACAAATTCAATAAGGCCTCCAACCCATACGACCACATACACTATATGTACAAAAGTACTGGGACACACCTCTTAATCACTGAATTCAGGTCTTTCATTCAGACCCATTGCCACAGGTGTATAAATCCAGCAGCTAGCCATGCAGGCTGCATTTACACATATTTGTGAAAGAAAGGGTCGTTCTGAAGAGCTCAGTGAATTCGAGCGTGGTACTGTCATAGGATGCCACCTTTGTAATAAGTCAGTTCGTGAAATTTCTTCCCTGCTGGATATTCCACGGTCAACTGTAAGTGGTATTATTGAAAAGTAGAAGCGTTTAGGAACAACAGCAACTCAGCCACGAAGTGGCAGACCACGTAAAGTCACACAGCGGGGTCAACGAGTTTTGAGGCGCAAAGTGCGTAAAAGTCACCAACGCTGTGTTGACTCAATAACTGCAGAGTTCCAAACTTCCTCCGGCATTGACATCAGCACAAAAACTGTGTGCCGGGAGCTTCATGGAGGGGTTTCCATAGCTGAGCAGCTGCATGCAAGCCTTACACCACCAAGCACAATGCCAAGTGTTGGATGGATGGTGTAAAGCACACTGCCACTGGACTCTGGAGCAGTGGAAACGTGTTCTGTGGAGTGACGAATCACACTTCTCTGTCTGGCAGTCTGATGGACGAGTCTGGGTTTGGTGGATGCCAGGAGAACGTTACCTGCCTGACTGCATTGTGCCAACTGTAAAGTTTGGTGGAGGAGGGATAATGGTAGGGGGTTGTTTTTCAGGGGTTGGGCTAGGCCCCTTAGTTCCAGTGAAGGGAAATCTTAATGCTTCAGCATACCAAGACATTTTGGACAATTCTATGCTTCCAACTTTGTGGGAACAGTTTGGGGGGGGTCCTTTTTTCAGTTCCAGCATGACTGTGCCCCAGTGCACAAAGCAAGGCCCATTAAGACATGGTTGGGTGAGTTTGGTGTGGAAGAACTTGACTGGCTCACACAGAGCCCTGACCTCAACCCCATCCAACACCTTTGGGATGAACTAGAGCGGAGATTAAGAGCCAGGTCTTCTCGTCCAACATCAGTGTCAGACCTCACAAATGCTCTTCTGGATGAATGGGCAAAAATTCCTACAGACACACTCCAAAATCTTGTGGAAAGCCTTCCCAGAAGAGTGGAAGCTGTTATAGCTGCAAAGAGGGGACCAACTCCATGTTAATGCCTATGGATTTAAAGTGGGATGTCAGAAAAACTCCTGTAGGTGTAATGGCCAGGTGTCCCAATACTTTTGTACATTTAGTGTAGGTCGTATACCCTCTAAGTCTAATACGACCCACAGGAGCGTTTCCTGAATTAGCGCCCCTACCGGCGGCAGGAGATATGCCACAGATACTTTTCGCCTCAGTGCATTGTGAGTTTTTACCCACTTGTTGACATCCTTTTTACAAGGCCTCATAGACAGGCTAATAAAGGTGAGTCGTCAGTAAATAGCGATAAAACAATTTGAGAACAATAGAATATGTAGTCAGTGCGTTTTTGTGTTGTTTCGCCGTTGCTATTGGCAGCACGACCGCTAGAGGTCGCCTAACTTCAGAACGTAACTATAGGTCGTACAAACGACATATGGGTCGTTTTTTGGTGGAGGACAGTCTCAACAATGATGGGAAACCGGAAGCACAGTTCACCTCGTATCACTTTGTTCTGCACACATCCTGACATGCAGCCTGGCATCCGGGCCTATCATGAGTAGCATCTTCTACCGCTGCTCATGCTATGTTGGTGTGTGACTGTATAGTTATATGGCTTTGGCAGTGGCTCCTACTAATTTTATACACTTTTTTTCCCTTCCCGCCTCCTGCCAATCGCACACCGACCGGTGTGCTGAATCCAAGCTTGGCCAAGAAGCTGCTTGTTCAGTGGAAAAAATGAATCTGAGCTGTGAAATCGCGATGAACTCTTTATTTGGTAGTTGTCTTTCTTCCCAGGTGACTGGAACAAAATTGATGTCAACTGACCAGAGACACCATCACATGGGTGCAAGACAAATGTATTTACTGCTCATTCAGGCACGCGGGAGGGGGGGGGGTGTTTTAAGTTGGGGGGCCGCCAACTGAGCTGGCATGGAAGAGAGAGACACAGATCTCTTTTTAATCGCAGCTCCCGTGCCCCATACACCGCACGACCCCGGGTGTGCTCTCTTATTCACACCGGAACAGAACGGACCAAAACTGACGACAACATAACAACACGTCCCAACTCAGACAGCAACATTGCTGTGGCCCGGACCCGTCCCACACTGACACGTTCATCCGGGCCACATACCGCGTGGAGTGACGGCACTTGGGCGGTCCGCTCCTGTTTGCCAGATCTGGGCCAGAACCAAGCCATAGCAATGCCGCATGTGCCACGTATTTGCCAAAGGTGGCCATATTTGTTTTGTGATATTTGGGCCATATTTGCTATGATACATGTGGGCCACTTCAGGCTCACGTCCATTTTGTCAGGGCCAGAAGACCATCAGTGCTGCATCATTGCCTGAAGTGGCCCACATCCGGATGCTGTCTGGGAAGTGGCGACATCAGTCCCAGTCACAGTCCTACAGTCAGTCAGTCAGTCAGGAAACGGTCTCCTACTTAGTCTGAATCAAACCCCCAAAACAACAACCCAAGAATAACCACAACATGAACACCACATCATTAAAACGCAACATTAACAGTCAATCAATCAATCAATCAATCAATCAATCAAGTTGCACTTTTATAGCGCTTTTTCAAAGTGCTTCCCATCAGCCATTGCACTCCCCCAGCACAGAACCGCCGACAGTCAGAGCCACCGCCTCCCCCGGTCGCTACAGTGTGACGTCATTGTTTTGTTTGTAAGGTGTGTGCATAGCAGATTTGGAATGGGAGTGTGTACTCACTTTCTTATTAAAAATGTACATTCCACGCAGCCCCGCCCACTGTTTAACATACAGGTCAGTTTTATTTTTGTATTTGTAGTTTTATTTATCTATTTAGCATTTGTACGTTAGGAAAAGTTAGGCATACTGTTGGGTCTAAGATGTTACACAGCCACCTGCCACTACTGGTGGGGGGAGGGGGGGCTGCACCCACCACTAGGGGGAGATGCAGCCTCCCCAGCCCCCCCCCCCTTCCCACGCTAATGTGTTCATTAAGCTAAATTTTTCTTTCACTTGTTAGACTCAGACGCTGCTCTTCTGCTTCTGAACGAACTCGGCTACATGTGTTTGCGTTGCATTAATTTAATCAGTTTTCCGCCCGCCTGCTGAATTTCATTACGGCCCTCCTCGTGGGGCAGAGCTCATGATGAGCGATCATAAATGTCCTTTAACAGTGAACATTAGGAGGGTTCCCATGGCTCTACATTATACCTATTTGGCGGTAAGTTATTATTGCTTGGGCCCTGGAACATCCATCTCAGTCAGACGTCATGGGTGAAAATAAAAACTTCCTCCCTGGCTGCAAATCAAACCCGGCCCCCTCCCTTAACGTTATCTTCCATTTGTCAACACCTGCCCGGGGAAGGTGGATTCTGTGTCTGACAGGCACTCGCATATGAAGACATGAATAATGCAGCGCTTCATCTTTTGTTTGGAGATCTGGGCGGTTGCTGGGTTGTGCCCAAAATATCTTCTTCAGGGGGATCATTCACCAATGCTGCAACGACGCTCTCCCTTTTTCTTTTTTAAGAAAATCAAATCAGGTAGGATTACCTAAAAATAAAACTCATGCATCCATAAACAGAAAGTAGATGCTGAAATGTTAATTTCAAGATAACAATAACAAATAGCTTTCCCTGTAACCTCCAGGAGCTTTCCCTGCAACCTCCAGTAGCTTTCCCTGTAACCTCCAGGAGCTTTCCCTGTAACCTCCAGGAGCTTTTCCTGCAACCTCCAGTAGCTTTCCCTGTAACCTCCAGGAGCTTTCCCTGTAACCTCCAGGAGCTTTCCCTGTAACCTCCAGTAGCTTTCCCTGTAACCTCCAGGAGCTTTCCCTGTAACCTCCAGTAGCTTTCCCTGTAACCTCCAGGAGCTTTCCCTGTAACCTCCAGGAGCTTTCCCTGTAACCTCCAGGAGCTTTCCCTGTAACCTCCAGTAGCTTTCCCTGTAACCTCCAGGAGCTTTCCCTGTAACCTCCAGTAGCTTTCCCTGTAACCTCCAGTAGCTTTCCCTGTAACCTCCAGGAGCTTTCCCTGTAACCTCCAGTAGCTTTCCCTGTAACCTCCAGGAGCTTTCCCTGTAACCTCCAGGAGCTTTCCCTGTAACCTCCAGTAGCTTTTCCTGTAACCTCCAGGAGCTTTCCCTGTAACCTCCAGGAGCTTTCCCTGTAACCTCCAGTAGCTTTCCCTGCAACCTCCAATAGCTTTCCCTGTAACCTTCAGTAGCTTTCCCTGTAACCTCCAGGAGCTTTCCCTGCAACCTCCAGTAGCTTTCCCTGTAACCTCCAGTAGCTTTCCCTGTAACCTCCAGGAGCTTTCCCTGCAACCTCCAGTAGCTTTCCCTGTAACCTCCAGGAGCTTTTCCTGTAACCTCCAGTAGCTTTTCCTACAATTTGCTTACAAAGAAGGCCTTAGTTGTTGTTGGGGTGGTTTTATATCTTTCTTTTGCAGGTGGCGTGGCGGTGTATTCCGTTGCCTCCCAACACGGGGACCACCGGTTCGAATCCCCGTGTTACCTCCGGCTTGGTCGGGCGTCCCACAGACACAATCGGCCGTGTCTGTGGGTGGGAAGCCGTATGTGGGTATGTGACCTGGTCGGTTGGAGGAGGAGGGGGGGAATAGCGTGATCCTCCCACGCACTAAGTCCCCCAGGCGAAACCCCTCGCCCTTTTTCACCGCCCTGGTGCCGGTGCCTAATCTGGAACCGGTTCCACGCTTTTCCACCGATAAGAGACTGGTGCCGGTGCTGGCGACAACTGACTAGCATAGGCACGGCACCGCAAAATTGCTGGACCAGAAGTTGGAACCTGACATCAGCAGAGCCCTGGAAGGAGAGAGCTGCGTCAATGAGGGTCACGTGGTTCATGTAGCCGCCGAATGGTTCCAACCGAAGCTTGGCGGGTCATTTAAATTAACTGCTTAGCCGCGATTTCTGGTAACTACTAACCAATATTTTCAGATTGTTACATTTATATAGATATATAGATATATTCCAACGTGACACATATTCTATGCACACTGTTTGGAACTATCCGGGCTCCCATGATCCGCCATTGCTGTGGCCCACTGACGTCTACGGAGTGGACGTAACTCTCTCTTTCTAGGGCTCTGGACGTCAGCGGCTATAGGGGGGGGGGGCTTTAACCCTTGGCGCATGTCTATTGGTGTCTAGTTTCGCAGTAAAAATAAGAAATTCGTCGCCATTTTGAGAGAACATGAGCGCTGGCACCGCTGTGGTGGAAAAGAGGCCACTGCCAGGTGGAAAGAAGCAGCTGGCGACTCCACATGTATGGGAGGAGGCGTGTGGTAGTCTGCAGCCCTGCCCGGATCGGCAGAGGGGGGTAGAGCAAATTGGGGAGAAAAGGGGGGGGGGTCAAAAAAAGAAAAAGAACAGGAATAAGATGCTGCAATGTTAATTCAAGATACCGACGCACTGTGAAAAGCAAGATATAAAACTACATCTTTTGCCGTAATGTGCTTACAAAGAAGGCCTGTAACCCGGGGGTAAAGGACTCTTAGCGTAGAATGTAAAGAAACTCGTTTAAATCCTTATAAACTCGGAAATCACGACGCATGTCCCCGTTTCTGTTCTATTGACCTGCATGCTACTGTCGCTTTAAGAAAGCGACGCGTAGCGCTGACGTCATCACGCTGTCCGGAAGTGAACTATGTTCGGTGTGGCCACATTTGTTTTGGACCATGCGGAGCAGAGAAGGCGAACAAGTGTAGACCAGGTGATGGCGAGGGTTTGGTGTCCGCCATAAGATCTTTCAGCCTTTGAGAAGCTGCCGTATTTACTGGATTTGTATTTGCTAAATAATGCACAGCTCAGGGATGGTGGAGCTCTAAATGCTGCACAGCTCAGAGATGGTGGAGCGCTAAATGCTGCACAGCTCAGGGATGGTGGAGCTCTAAATGCTGCACCTCAGAGATGGTGGAGCGCTAAATGCTGTACAGCTCAGAGATGGTGGAGCTCTAAATGCTGCACATCTCAGAGATGGTGGAGCTCTAAATGCTGCACAGCTCAGAGATGGTGGAACGCTAAATGCTGCACAACTCAGAGATGGTGGAGCTCTAAATGCTGCACAGCTCAGAGATGGTGGAGCGCTAAATGCTGCACATCTCAGAGATGGTGGAGCTCTAAATGCTGCACAGCTCAGGGATGGTGGAGCTCTAAATGCTGCACATCTCAGAGATGGTGGAGCACTAAATGCTGCACAGCTCAGGGATAGTGCAGCTCTAAATGCTGCACATCTCAGAGATGGTGGCGCTCTAAATGCTGCACAGCTCAGAGATGGTGGAGCTCTAAATGCTGCATAGCTCAGAGATGGTGGAGCGCTAAATGCTGCACATCTCAGAGATGGTGGAGCGCTAAATGCTGCACAGCTCAGAGATGGTGGAGCGCTAAATGCTGCACAGCTCAGAGATGGTGGAGCGCTAAATGCTGCACAGCTCAGAGATGGTGGAGCGCAAAATGCTGCACAGCTCAGAGATGGTGGAGCTCTAAATGCTGCACATCTCAGAGATGGTGGAGCGCTAAATGCTGCACAGCTCAGGGATGGTGGAGCTCTAAATGCTGCACAGCTCAGGGATGGTGGAGCTCTAAATGCTGCACAGCTCAGGGATGGTGGAGCTCTAAATGCTGCACAGCTCAGGGATGGTGGAGCTCTAAATGCTGCACAGCTCAGAGATGGTGGAGCTCTAAATGCTGCACAGCTCAGAGATGGTGGAGCTCTAAATGCTGCACAGCTCAGAGATGGTGGAGCTCTAAATGCTGCACAGCTCAGGGATAGTGGAGCTCTAAATGCTGCACATCTCAGAGATGGTGCAGCTCTAAATGCTGCACATCTCAGAGATGGTGGAGCTCTAAATGCTGCACAGCTCAGGGATAGTGGAGCTCTAAATGCTGCACATCTCAGAGATGGTGGAGCTCTAAATGCTGCACAGCTCAGGGATAGTGGAGCTCTAAATGCTGCACAGCTCAGGGATGGTGGAGCTCTAAATGCTGCACATCTCAGAGATGGTGGAGCGCTAAGTGCTGCACAGCTCAGGGATAGTGGAGCGCTAAATGCTGCACATCTCAGAGATGGATGATAGCGGATAACACATGCGAGAGTGACTCCCCACTCAGGAGCCATGCTGTCATAAATCACTCCACATGCACGTGCAAAAACCAGGACTGATGCTGTGGAAATTAAAATGCTGCACTGAATTAATCCGTGCATACGTTTTATGGCTTAAATCGGGCATCTGTTGTAAATCTGACACTTGACAACACCCTCTCAAAACACAGCACTTAGCTCCAGCTGCGCAAAAGCAGGATCGTCACGATTATATCTGACTGGGAGGCCATCCGTCGGAAGACTTCCTTTTATTGATCCTTAATAGTTAAGCCTCAACAATAACGGGACGCCATCTTGAACCCCTCAAGAGTCTAAACATGAGCTGGAGCCCCGGTGACGGAGACTGAGCTCTGGTGGGATGTGAGGGGGAGATAGTAAGCCTCTTAACATCCAGCATGTCAGAATATGAGGTGGAGGGAAAGACGCTGGGGCCGCGTGTGCCTCGTCATTCTGAGTTGTGTTCATATTCTTAAAACCCTTCGGAGTGTTATTTCGCCACAGTGTCAGCTTTAAAATGAAACACACACACACACACATTTACACTCACAAACATACAATACATGCAACATGAGGCAGACCTCCACAGACATGTACAGATGACAATGACCAGCTCTGTTTAGTGATGAGGGCCTCCCGTGGACCAGCAGAAGTTCTGTCCGTCCCATTTCCTGCCGTATGAGCACAGGGTGCTGCAGCAGGACCATACCCACTGACGCAGTCCACAGGCACCACTGACAGGGATACGAGTGTGGTCTGCACAGTGCCCTGTAGGGAGCCCCTTGGACAGGGAGCTTCCTTGTGAGTACTGTACCCATTAATCAGTCTCTCATTAATGAACTGGGCTGCTAGATTTACACAGGTGTGTTCACAAACAAACACACACACAGGCACACAATCCACACATATAATTATGGGTATGTACGCAGACACTGGAACAGACAAAACAAAAGCACCATAAACCCAACCTCCTCTTTTCAACTGCCTTTCTCTTCCTCCAAGCTCCTGGCCACGCCCAGACACATCAACCACTGGTCAGCACTGGTTATCACTGGTTACCACTGGTCACCACTGGTTATCACTGGTTACCAGTGGTCACCACTGGTTATCACTGGTTACCAGTGGTCACCACTGGTTATCACTGGTCACCACTGGTTATCACTGGTTACCAGTGGTCACCACTGGTTATCACTGGTCACCACTGGTCATCACTGGTCACCACTGGTTATCACTGGTCACCACTGGTCACCACTGGTTATCACTGGTTACCAGTGGTCACCACTGGTTATCACTGGTCACCACTGGTTATCACTGGTTACCAGTGGTCACCACTGGTTATCACTGGTCACCACTGGTTATCACTGGTCACCACTGGTCATCACTGGTCACCACTGGTTATCACTGGTCACCACTGGTCCTCACTGGTCACCACTGGTTATCACTGGTCATCACTGGTTATCACTGGTCACCACTGGTCATCACTGGTCCTCACTGGTCCTCACTGGTCACCACTGGTCATCACTGGTCATCACTGGTCACCACTGGTTATCATTGGTCCTCACTGGTCACCACTGGTCCTCACTGGTCCTCACTGGTCACCACTGGTCCTCACTGGTCACCACTGGTCATCTCAGGCGCTATTACTTATTAGTTATTGATTATTTGTATCCTTACTTTCATCATCACCAAAGCTCATCTGGCGGCTGTGATTATTTTACACTGAACACGTGGGTTTTGAGAGGACTCACAGTGCTGCCTCATGCATGTATTTATGAGCATACTTAGCCTGCAACCTGATGATTTTAATATGCTAACCTTCTGTCTTCACGGCGTCTGTTTGGTTGGTTTTTTTTGCTCATTAGCACTTCGTATATTTAGCAAAATTAGCATTCAGTATTCATCATTTTTGTGTGAGCTGTCAAACCTGCAGGCGTTCTTGATTGCGTGTTACATGCTAGTGCATGTGTGTGTGTGTGTGTGTGTGTGTGTGTGTGTGTGTGTGTGTGTGTGTGTGTGTGTGTGTGTGTGTGCTACTCCAGCACACTTCCGTGCAGACCTGTAAATGCTGCAGACCGACCACCTGCTGGGGTCAGGTGCAGCAGTGTGCCACTTGTCACTTGGTCCTCTTTGACAAACCCAGTGAAACTGGGATGGCCTCTGGGTCTGCGGGTTCTGGGTGACTGGGTGACTGGGTGACTGGGTGACTGGGCTTTTGGCAGGATTTTTAACATTTGTAGGAGGGTTTCTGTATTTCTGCAAACACAGTGACTTTTCCCGCCACCGGATGTGAACGCTGCGCTTGAGAGGCTGGGCTCTGGTGCTCTCTCGCCGTTTGCCTGAAGAACCTGATCGTTTTTATAACCCTCGCATAGTTTGGGGGGTGGGGAGGGGGGGGCTTTTAACGCCGAGCCTTTTCCAACAGACTCCAGCGGAACATCCCGCCTGCCTGCCCGACCCCCGGGGCCTCCGGGCTTTGTTGCACAAGCAGAGGACGTCAACATCCGGTCTGTTCATGTGCACTAAAACGGTTCTGTTGGATCCGAGCTAAAGACCTTTAACTAGCTCATTTCTCTGATCACCGGCTCCTTCTGAGCCGTGAAACTAGATCCCTCGTCCGGGTGGCGGGGCCGTCGATGCCGTTACCTACCAACACGGGGATCGGCGGTTCGAATCCCCGTGTTACCTCCGGCTTGGTCGGGCGACCCTGCAGACACAACTGGCCGTGTCTTTGGGTGGGAAGCCGGATGTGGGTATCTGTCCTGGTCGATGCGCTAGCGCCTCCTCTGGTCGATCGTGGTCCCATGC